>NC_142010.1:241814169-242114169 GCF_049901735.1 Notechis scutatus | reverse complement strand
GCTAGGAAATACTGGGCATGATCCATTGCTGTTTACAAATACTGCGCCAAAGAATGTGTTAAAGAGGTTGGCTTTAATGGTGTCATCGTTGCAGTCTTTACCATTAGGTCCTTTCAGGGGTGGGATGGACCTTGAGTCTTTTAGTTTGTTGTTTACAAAATCGTAAAAAGTGTGGGTGGAATTGGTGAGTAGAAGGTTTCCCTCTTGTTTAATGTGATAATTGGTGCATTCAGTCTTTATCTGGTGGCATAAATTTTTGTATCAGCTTTTGAAGTTGGCAACGTGACCAGATTTGTTTTTATGCCAGAGTGATCTCTTTTTGGATTTCCTTATTGTTATGGGCAATCTGTTTTTTTTTGTTGTTGTTGTTTTGTGAGTTGTTGTTGGTACATATAGTTTGATGACTCTTTTGACTTCAAGTAAAAATATGTTGTAATGATCTTCAACAGTATTGCATCCAGTGAAGAGAGATTGCCAATCAAGGGATGAGAGATCATTGTCTATAAGATCATAGTTGCCTTTTTTGAAGTTATCATTGGGGATTATGTCATTGTGATGATTTTTGTGTGGGCGTATGTTGAGACAAAAGTCAATCATATTGTGGTCACTGTTGGAAAAGGGTTCTTTAAATTAAACTCAAACTATTGCAGAAGATGAGGTCGAGGTAATTGTTAAGTCTAGTATTGTTGGTTACTAGTTGTTCCAGTCCCAGATTTGTAACAGCATTGTAGAAGGTTGCATGTATGGGTAAATACTGGTGATTTAGAACAACTTACTATGCTAGTGTAAGAATTTTCTAGTCCTTAGAAAATTTTAACTAGGCTCTAAGTTCATATTTGTCTTAAGCATGACTAGATAAGCATTCAACCCAATTTTAGGAAGAAGCCACTGAAATAGTTGGTTGCTCTTTCTTAAAGGTGCAATTTCCGCTTTAAACCCATTGCAGTTTCATTATGCTGCTTCTTTCATCTCTCTGATGATTTAAGAGGTTGTTCTGTACTTCTTGATCTTTTTATTGGCTGACATCTTTGTTCCAACATTCTGCTCGAGAAACTATGGTTCTCACTTTTTAACTATCCTATGGACAGCAGACTAAGATGCTATTTCAACTGATAATATGGAAGGAGAAATGGCTATGGCCCCTGGGGGATCCATATAGGAGGAGGACTTTAAGAAAATCAAGGTGGTGATTGTGTCTCAATGATCAAGCCCCCTTCTCTTTTTTATGCGCCTTTTAGTGTGACACATGTAAAAACATGTGGAGCTTCAACCGTGCACTCACAGTCACCATCTTGCCTTTTTTAACCCCCTCTGCAGATTCCCCTAGACCCATGGGTAACTAAATTAACCAAATCGCTAAGATCTCTCCATCCCATTTTATTGAACATGAAGCCAATGCAATAGGAAGCCTAGAAGGAGCTTGCCACGTTATATTCATGAGGTAGAGAAGAAAGACGCCATTATCTCTCAAACAAATTTGCCCATTTTTCACTCAGCTGCCCACCCAATTAAACTGGCATAATTCCTTATCTGCAAATGGAGACGCTAATTGCATGGGAAAGCATTTTACAGGTTGCAAGATAAATAGATGTAGCAGCATGGCACATGATGGCTATGATGTTAAATCTGGTCTTCAAATGACCAGCATAAAATTTTCTGTATTCATATGTATATGCTCCAAATTGATAACAGACTTGGCAGTATAGTAGTGCTTGCTTTACTGAAACCTTTCTGAGCTGCAATAAATAGCATATCGACAGCATTGCAATTCCATGAATATAATGAAAGACACTAACTTTTTCTAGGAGGAGATAGAGAGGAGACTTTATAAAGATGATATAATGCCTGGTTTTCTAATGGATATGAAATGCTTGAGCAAAGAGGAGTAATGAAAAATCCTTCCAAAAACAGACCAACTCCATGGATGGCAGAAACACTAGAGAGCTAAGGGTAGTCGCCCAATAACAATTGGACTATGACTTTGAAATTTTAAGCATTTCAAAAGCAAAAACGGGGTTGTCTTTGTTAATGGAAATGATGGGAGAGGAAGACACACAAAACAAGTTACCCGTATATACTCGAGTATAAGCCGAGTTTTTCAGCCCATTTTTGTGCTGAAAAAAAACCTCGGCTTATATTCGAGTCAGATTCCCCTCTGAAAAAAAAAATGGTGTGGAGCTCTGGAGCTGGGCAGCCGCTTCCCTGCTTCCGTGTTTCCTTTGCAACTTGTAAGCATGAGGGTAATCGGAAGCAGAAAAGTTCTTGCATGAGGATATATTGTTTTTTCTTTTTTTAACTGTTTTTAGTGGGGGGGAAGACCCACCATCATGTGAGAATGCTCAGACACGAAATCTATCCTCCCGAAAATAAGTGTGTGTGTGTGGGATTTTAACAGAGGGAAGACGTAGGGAGAAGGCAAAAGCAACGGAAGATCCTTCTGGGGAAACTGAGGGGGAGACTCACCCTTGGTCCAGATGAGCCCCCTTCCCCGCCCCTAAGGAAGCAGAGGCAGCCAGCAAGGGCAGGCAAGCCCCACTTCGCGGACTCCAGCCGTCCTCACTCCCACCCAAAGCCATGAAGTCCCCCAATCGCGCAGCCCAGATTCGCCCTCCCCCTCAGGGGGCAGCAACGACGCCCGGTGTTTCCTGAGACAAGAAGCTCCGCCGTGCAATGAAAGCGCCCTGGCTCTAGGCTCGCGGGCTCAGAAAACAACGCGAGCCGAGGTGGCTTCAGCTCAGCTTGGCTTCGTTTCCTCAGCCCCAGCTGCTTTCAGTCCACTCGGGGGGAGGAGGAGGTGGTGGTGTGGTGGTGGCTCGCGTTGTTTTCTGAGCTCTAGGCTCGCAGGCTCAGAAAACAACGCGAGCCGCTGCCGCCACCGCCACCACCTCCTCCTCCTCCTCCTCCTTCTCCCGAGTGGACTGAAAGCAGCTGGGGCTGAGGAAACAAAGCCAAGCGGAGCCGAAGGCACCTCGGCTCGCGTTGTTTTATGAGCCTGCAAGCCTAGAGCCAGGGCGCTTTCATTGCACGGTGGAGCTTCTCGGAAAACGCCGGGCGTCGTTGCTGCCCCTGAGGGGAGGGCGATTCTGGGCTGTGCGATTGGGAAACTTCGTGGCTTAACGCAGGAATTTCTGATTCCCCTTACACGCGCGTGGGATATGCTGCGGGGCGTTTTCTTCCAAACGCCCCACTGGCAGAGAACACTGACTTTCATAGTGAGATCGTTTTCCAAATTAATTGATTCATTTATGATCTCTCTCTCTCCCCGGAATAGTCAAGCCCTTTCCAGCACGCGCAATCCGCTGCCGCCCCTTTTGCACCTTGCAAATGCAAAATCCCGGGGGTTTTGCATTTGCAAGGTGCAAAGGGGCAGCGGCAGATCGCGCCTGCTGGAAAGGGCTTGACTATTCCGGCGAGAGAGAGAGAGAGATCATAAGAACGGCTCTTGCTTTTTTCTTGCAAGGGAGAGAGTGACTCCTGCCTCCCACTGTCATCATCGTCTTCTTCTTTTGGGTTAGTGAATCAATTAAACCTTTCATGATAGTGAGATCGTTTCCCAAATTAATTGATTCACTAACCCAAAGAAGAAGATGATGACAGTGGGGGCAGGAGTCACTCTCTCCCTTGCAAGCCCCCAGTGCCTGGGCTGGCGGCGAGAGCCGTTCTTATGATCTCTCTCTCTCTCTCTCCCTGGAATACAGTCAAGCCCTTTCCAGCACGCGCGCTGCTGATCCCCTTCCGCTTTTGCCCTTGCAAATGCAAAAACCCCGGGATTTTGCATTTGCAAGGTGCAAAGGGGCGATGGCGGATTGCGCGCGTGTGCTGGAAAGGGCTTGACTTTATTCCGGGAGAGAGAGAGAGAGAGAGAGAGATACCATAAGAACGGCTCTTGCTTTTTTCTTGCAAGGGAGAGAGTGACTCCTGCCTACCACTGTCATCATCATCATCTTCTTTTGGGTTAGTGAATCAATTAAACCTTTCATGATAGTGAGGTCGTTTCCCAAATTTCCCTTAAATCAGGGAAGAAATCAGAAACAAACCTTTGGACTGAGGATAAGCCTGTTCCTATGATGCCATTTTTGTTCACTGCAGTGTGAAAAGTGTGAAAAAACACACTTCTTTTTCTTCATCTTCTTGTTCCCTATTTACTGGTCTCTTTCAAAGATAAAATTGTGAACATCAAACTTATTCTCAACTGTCCTAGTGAAAGTTTTTATTGGTATCTATTTTTATTTTTGAAATTTACCAGTAACTGCTGCATTTCCCACCCTCGGCTTATACTCGAGTCAATAAGTTTTCCCAGTTTTTTTTTTGTGGTAAAATTAGGTGCCTCGGCTTATATTCGGGTCGACTTATACTCGAGTATATACGGTATATTTAGAATGACTTTTGTTTCATCAGAATTGTCCATGCAGAATTGTCACTCACCAAATTAATAAGAGTTGTCTAGAGAATCTCTTCATTGTATATGATGATATTCTCAAAATGGGGCTGAAGGAGCAGCCGCACATCAAACATTTTATTTTCACATATGTAGACTGGATATTTTCAGGAAACTCATATTTCTTTTATTAATGCAACCTTTTCTCTGAGTAAAGAGGAAACCTATATATGACATTTTACTTGGTTCAATAGCCTTGTCCTACATTTTTTACTCAGCAACCCAAACCACACATTTCTCTCACACACAGTTAAATGCAAATCTGAAAACCTAAGAAGTATTCTCTCATATCTTTTGTTTTCCACCTCATTAACCATGTTAGTTAAGTATGACAAAGTCTTCATACTAGAAATGAAAAAGAAAATAATTTTGAACATCTTAGTGGTGTTCCAGTTTCACAATGTGTAAAAGAACGCCCTTTATAAGGATGAAACCAACAACCACTTCCTTACCATCCTCAGTGTGTACACATTCTGTACTTTTATGTGGAGAAACACAAAAAAGCAAAGATGGTTCTTCTAATGGGCTTGTGGTTTACTGTTGTGATTTTTCTCCTCGGCATTCCCAGAGGTAAGTGCTAAATTATATTACTTTTTTTGTTCATTTCTTTTCATCGCTGATAATGTCACTTCAGAACAATCAATGGAAGGGTGAGGAGATAAGCTACACAGTTTGTTTCAAAGGTATGGATGTCTCCTTGAATTTGGACAGTGATGAAGAGAAAATAGCTCAGGTCTCCTTCAGGCAGAACTGATACTGGCAGTTGAAGGCCCACAGGAGAGATTCAAAGCTACAGTTGTTAAGAAGATACTTTATTAGAGATACTAGAAAAGCCATGAGTAATGAAAAAAATCAACTGTTGTAAGAGTCAGGATATACATACTGCATATATTTTTGTATACATGCACAAACGCACACATACATATACACAGAAGAGGTCCAAAGTCCAAATCTGACATATTTTCACCTGTTCATGCAACCTCATGGGCTGAGAATCATGCATTAAGTGGCAGGTGTGATTAACATTAATACATTGTTGTACCAGATCAATGAGAGTTTTGCTTATGACCATATCACATTTAACCCACATAATGCCAGAGTTTAGAATTGTATCAGGAAAAGATAACTTCAGTAAAATGCCGGGTTTATCCTTGCATACAAATTGCAATATTTAATTATTAAGGGTTTATATTATTGCATCAGAAACCCAATGTTGCTAAGTATAAGGGCAATGTGAATAGTCCTTATCAGTAATGAATAAATTCACTCCCTTTGTATTTCTTTCTCCCTTTGAGTCTCTCTGCAGCGGAGCTGTCCTGTCAGTTCTGTTGATTAATTGGAGATGTGACTACTAAATTGGTTATTGGGAAAGTGTTGGCAGAGAATACAAACCCAGATGAGAACAGGAAAAAAGAAGTGTCAATCTTCTTCAGCAAAGGCCTAGAATAAAGGGGGGGCGAGAGAGAGAGAGAGAAAAAACCAAAGAATTTTTGTTCTTGTTTTCTTATCTTTTCTCTGTTCCTTCCTCTTTCATTCTTGTTCTCTCAGTTCTATTTCTTTCAATATAGCACAAAATAAATAAAACACTTATTAGATAATTTTGCATTGTATCCATCAATAAAGATTTTTGATTTAAATCAAATGTCTTTATTGATGGATACAATGCAAATAATGAACTTAGTTTATTAAGTTTAATTTAAACTTTAATTTAAAATTCATTGGTACTTAATTTTAGGAGAATCACACTTGCTTAATATTGTTCAGAAAGCATCCAGAATATTTAGCTTTTTAGAATAGGATTGTCAGGCTATCCAGTAACATTGTGCAGTAATGCTCTTGTAGATGCATATCACAATTCATTGAGATATTCAGTATATATGTCGTACAAAAATTACACTTTTTACAGAAGCCTGAAAATTAATCATTACATTTAGCTATTACCAAGCATAATAGAAGGACCCAGCAATCTCCACATTTCTATATGCTTCAGGGTATGTAACCGTACTTCTTCAATCTGGTGTCCTCCAGGTGTAATCCCTGAAAGTCCAAGATAACCGTGCCAAAACTGGAAGTGCTACAGTCCAAAGGTGTGAAATGTGTTACTAAGTGCAAAAAAGCAAGATTGCTTTGGTTGGTTGGTGATACTCCACCATAACCCAAACTGTGGAGCACTTTGTATGATGAAACATTCACATGTTGTGTTGGCTTCTTTTTCCTCTTTAGCTAATGGGTATATCTTAAAGTTGTATTTTGTAACTGGTGATTAGCTTGGCTTCTTCGTTCTATTTAGATCACTGTGTCCAGATCATTGGTGGAAAAGAATCAGTTCCACATTCAAGACCTTTTATGGCCAAGATCAAAGGCTCGACTATTTGTGGGGGAACCCTGATCAAATCAAACTGGGTATTAACAGCAGCTCACTGCAACATGTAAGTTTGGAAGTGTTGCTAGGTTTTTATTTATTTATTTTTAAAATCTTGTTTTATTTATATATATATTCTCAAGCATAACATAGCCCTGCAATTTAGGGATGAGCAAAACCTAAAGTTTAGATCCAAGCAAATTTGTCATCTCTCAGGTAAATTGTTCATTATTTCAACTTCTTGGCATAAATTCTAGGAGTGACAATGAAACAAAGAAATCTATGTTTGTGTATATGTGTATGTGCCTATGTGCATGGTACTAGAATTTTTCAATACAATAAATATGTACAAAAAGAGATTGAAAATAAGAAAAGGGGGAAAAACAGAAAAGGAATTAAAAGAGAAGAAAATACACATTCTTTCCATCAATTATCACTTTATTATTTTCACCATTCTCTTTGACCCAAATGAAGAAATCATCAATTTTATATTTTCTTCTTTCAACAAAAACTCCATGTGAGGTTTCCAGTTTTTCAAAAGAAATTATTATTATTATTTTATTATTTTCCTATATCCAGACTAGAAGGGCTTTGCTATTTTTGCAAATTCAGTTAATGTTATAATCCATCTTCCATCGTAGATACTTCACTACTTTCCCTACCTTTGGCATGCATTAATCTTGCCAGAGTTACCATATGCAATATTGATTTCTCATACTTCTTTTCTAATTCCATGATCATAAAACCCAATAGGAATAATTCTGACCTCATCCCCACCACCCAAAAAAAATCTTGTTTAGGTGATCAGGGTCTGACCAGATGGAACAGCTTGCCCTCGGAAGCTGTGGGAGCGCCATCACTTGAGACTTTCAAGAAGAGATTGGACTGCCATTTGTCAGAAATGGTGTAGGGTGGCCTACTTGGGTGGGGGATTGGACTAGAAGAACTACAAGGTCCCTTCCAATTCTGATTATCTGTTATCTGCTAAAACCATTGCTTGGGCAGGGGGGTTGGACTAGATGACATATAAGGTCCCTTCCAACTCTGATTATCTGTATCAGATGATGGGCCAAAAGTCACAGTAGGAAAAAACTGGGATAAACCAAAAACCTGGGTAAAATAGCAGACAAGATTGTGCTGGCATACTTATCAGCCAGAAATTGGAATCAACTTTCATAGATGATATTAGAGAATTTTTTCTGTTCTCTCAAAAGCCCTCTTACAAATACTTCTTTTTCATGTAAAGCAAAACATGACATTAATAGCGCATGATGCCTTGCACATTACTGGTGTTATTGTTCTTGTGAAAATTGCATATAATTTGACCTCCCTTTGATTTTCAACCTCCATGTATGTGTGAATGTTCCTGTATTGTAATTTATTATTGAACATAACCAGAAATAGGCCATTGAAAGTATTTTACATCTTGTATCAAAAATATATTTACTTTCACTGTTGAAATAATACTCCAATGAAAATTGAAGTAAATGAATATATACTGTACCTAAACCTGCTGTCTCTAAATCTTAAATTTATGTGCCAGGAAATAAACAATGTTCAATATAGTAGAATTTACTTCTGAAGAAACACAGAGGATTGAACTGCCAAATGATAAAACTTAATATTCTTCAGCTGAGATTATAACATATTATACTTGCTAGAAATGAACTTTACTCAATACTTATTTATCCTCTGCTTTTTAGAACAAAAACCACTGAAGTTATTCTTGGAATTCATTCAGAAAAAGACACAACAAAACAAGTTTTCAAAATTAATAAGCACATTCCTCATCCATGCTATGATTCCGTCACAAAGGAGAATGACATTATGCTTCTTCAGGTATATTCTAAAGGATATATATAATTAATATACATGTGAATGACAGCAAGACTAGTTTCTCCTTTTCTTTATGGGTACAGGGAATCCTTAATTTACAGCCACATTTGGGACTGGAACTGCCATTGATAAGCAAAGTAGTTGCTAAATAAATCATGCTAAATTTTATGACCTTTTTTGCTATGGTTATTAAGCAAATCATTGCAGGTATTAAGTGAAGCATTCAAATCCAGCTTCCCCCCACTGACTCTACTTGTCAGAAGACATCTAGGAAATCTGCAAATGGCAATCACATGACCCTAGGCTGTTGCAACTGTCATAAATCCATGCCATTTGCCAAGGGCCCAAATTTTGATCATGTGACCACAGGAAGAGCTGGTCATAAGTCACTTTTCTGAGTGCCATCATAATCTCAAATACCAGCTAAATGAATGATTGTAAATTGAGGACTACCTGGATTGGAGATTGTTGAGATTGTTGAGATCATTGTTGAGATGTGTTGTTTGTTTTACTTGTATATGTATGGCTAAAGCCTCTATTACTGGGGGCTGAATGTCAGGGGGTGGAATCAGTGGTGAATATTTCATTTCAGCTTTGCAACTACAGTCTGGGCTTTGGTTATCTTTCCAAGATCATTCCATCTAGTTTTGGTATGCAGCAGAAAGATTTGACTAGCTACAAGGGGGTTGGGCTCTACAGTTTGTTTCAATTTGCTGCTTCACACACTTTTGCCTTACATCTTGCCTGAAACTTGTTGCATTCAGTTCCCTCCTAGTAAAAGTACCATTTCTCTGAATCTATGGAGCTAAGGTTTTTTTCTTTCCTAGGGAGTGGACAGTGTCTGCCTTGACATAGCTGTGTGTACTCATGCAGAAAGCAGTGTACAAGGGATTTATCTCTAGCCTTGAGAAGGGAGGGCGAGAAAAAGAAACAATTATTTACCCATGTTGTTGATCTGGCCTACTTCAAAGGGCTGACAAGCAACCCATAAGAGGAGCCTGAGAGTTGAGGACCAGTTGATAGGAACCACCACTGACAATGGCATCAGTGGAATAAAGAATATTCTCACACTTATGTGTTGGAAACATTCTTTTCCCTTTCATTTCAGAGAAGGAGAGCAGGAGGAAGGAATTCATATTTCTATATAAATGATCAGCAGGTGTAAAATTACACATATTGAAGAAGTTCAAAGTATTAATGTTGTTACTATTCCTATTACCATTTGTTTTTATTGCAAGGGGCTCCGATGGTATAAATTCTCAGACTCATTGCATCGGCACAATATTGTAATGTAGGTCAGGCTGAGATACGGTGACTCTCCAAGGTACAAGTCTAACATACAATGCATTAGACTCCATATTGACTGTTAATGTAAGGACTAATCTCTTTTGCCTTCTCTCTTGTCCCATTTAAGCTTAATAAAGAAGCAAAACTTGACAAGAATGTCGCCATCGTCAAGCTTCCTCGGGTGTATAGTGACCTCAAGGCAGGAACACAGTGTCTGGTAGCTGGTTGGGGGATTACTAAGAGTGGAAGCAAAACACCATCAGATGTCCTCCGTGAAGTTAATGTTACTGTCATTGCAAGAAGCACCTGCAATGATCAAAAGCACTATAATTCTCGGCTTTTCGTGACAAAGAATATGGTCTGTGCTGGTGACAAGAGAGGAGGCAAGGATGCATGTTCTGTAAGTATATCTATCTACGTGCTCTGAATTTTTGAAACTCAAAAATAGTATATGGCAAGCAGAATTTGTGCATTTTTCAGAACACTAGTCTGAAGTGCAGCTGCCACTTTGTCTGCCTAAATGTGGCTACATTCTCCACCTATTTAGGATTCACACTTGTAGAATAGATTGTATCTTTATACAGCTAAAAGCATTTGGTCATTTCGTCATCAAAAAAGGGTATGGCTGGCAGTGATGGGAGTAAGCTAAAGCACAAACACACAAAGAGATACATGCATACAGAAACAGATACACCCTTCTCCTCTCCTCCCCTCTCCTCCCCTCTCTCCCCTCTCCCCTCCCCTCTCTCCTCCTCTCTCCTCTCCCCTTCCGTCTCTCCTCCCATCTCCCCTCTCTTCCCCTCTCCTCTCCTCTCCCCTTCCCTCTCCTCTCCTTTCCACGTTTCCTTCAAAAGTGTTGGGAAAAAATACATTTTCTCATATTCTGAAATAGTGAAATACGCAGGGGGGACAAGTATATATGTAACATCAGAAATAAAGTGCCATTTTAGATTTAGGTTTATTTGTCTGTTTTGTAGATTTCCATCTACCTCTCTTTCAGTTCAAGGATTCCCTCTTCCCATCTTTTCCTCAGCCTATTAACTCTGCAAGATAGGTTTAACTGAGAGAGATCAACAGAACAGAGACCAAGAGACACTCAGTCGGGTGGAGGGGTGGCTGAAGAGGGAGAAAAAAAGTCAAGATGGAAGCCAAAACCAGGCAATCAAAGTCCTGCCCCCCTTTTTTTTACATGCTTCAGGGCAGAAGTTTGATTCTCTAACCAGGATGGGCATAGTTCTCCACTTCCGGCCAAGCTATTCCAAAGTGAATAGCTTGGCAGGAAGTGAAATCCTACTGAGAAATCCTCCTCTGCCCCCCCTCCTTCCAGTCCCCTGAATGAGACACTTGCAGGGCCCCCTCCCAGACAGCCAAAATTGGAAGGATACAGTCCCAAAGATAACGAAGGCCCACGCTACTCAGAGCTTTATACATAAAAACAAGTCTCTTGAATTTGAACAGGACCTGCCAGCAACCAGAGTATCTCCCGCTGAGATGTTACCATGTTTGGCTAAGCTGGTTAGCAAAAGTCAGAGGAAAGCTAGTGCGCTTTGTGTGAATTGCAGCTTCTGAATCATCTTTGGGGCAGCGCCTTGTAAAATGAACTATAGTAGTCTAACCAGAAGGCAGCAATGGCATGAACCCTTCATTATTGTATATTATAATTGTTCCTTAAAAAGAGAAAAGCATACAGAGTCGCTGTATCAGTCAGATGGGCAGCATGGAGATTTAATGAATATATATATATATATATATATATATATATATATATATATATATATATATATATATATATATATATATATATATATGTGTGTGTGTGTGTGTGTGTGTGTGTGTTTTCTGAGGTTCTCGCAGGTATTTGTATGTGGATCTTTGGTTATTCGGGTTTTCTCCCGCCATGAAGATGCGGCACGACCATGAACTCGAAGCCAAACAGCAGGATCACAGCTCACTAGCTCAAATCCCCAGCAACTAAGACTAACCTGAGCACAACCAAGCCCCCACCTGAACAGAACACGCCTCCAGCCAATCAGAACACGGCCAACCCCCAACCAATCAGAACACAGCCAAACCCCAACCAATGAGAACACACCCCACCCAATCAGAACACAGCCAAGCCCCCACCCAAACAAGTCACACCCCCACTAGCAGTTAAAAGGAAGAAGCAGCTACAAGCTCACATCACTCTGAGAAGCACAGAGCTGAAGACAGAAGCCTGAAGATGATGAATGAGACTTCATCGAAACGTTGCCTAGATACTTCCAATCTTACGTGGGAGAAAACCCGAATAACCAAAGATCCATATATATATATATATATATATATATATATATATATATATATATATATATATATTCTTAAGAATAAATATATTCTTAAATTTTTGCGGTACTTACATGTATGGCATTCAGCTTTGTTCGGTATTTTCCCACGTCATTGTAGTTGTGCTTTTAAAGTTGTAGCAACGTTTCAGCAGAATCTCATCTGCCATCATCAGACTTCAGAAGTCTGATGATGGCAGATGAGATTCTGCTGAAACGTTGCTACAACTTTAAAAGCACAACTACAATGACGTGGAAAATACCCCGAACAAAGCTGAATGAATATATATATATATATATATATATATATATATATATATATATATATATATATATATATATATTTATATATATATATATATATGGATCTTTTCTCCCGCGTAAGATTGGAAGTATCTAGGCAACGTTTCGATGAAGTCTCATTCATCTTCAGGCTTCTGTCTTCAGCTCTGTGCTTCTCAGAGTGATGTGAGCTTGCAGCTGCTTCTTCCTTTTAACTGCTAGTGGGTGTGACTTGATTGGGTGAGGGCTTGGCTGTGTTCTGATTGGGTGGGGGTGTTCTCATTGGTTGGGGTTTGGCTGTGTTCTGATTGGTGGGGGTTGGCATGTTCTGATTGGCTAGAGGTGTGTTCTGTTCAGGTGGGGCTTGGCTGTGCTCAGGTTGGTCTTAGTTACTGGGGGATTTGAGCTGGTGAGTTGTGATCTTGCTGTTTGGCTTCGAGTTCGTGGTCATGCTGCATCTTCATGGTGGGGGTCAGTTCGCTTCATGTATGGCTCAGAGGGGTTTGAAGTGGGTAGTGATGCAGCTGCAGTGCGGCTTCTGGTCTGTGGTCGTGTCTCATCTTCTGTGTGGGTGTGAGTCTGCTTTTTACGTGGAAGATGATGAAGATGATGAATGAGACTTCATCGAAATGTTGCCTAGATACTTCCAATCTTACGCGGGAGAAAACCCGAATAACCAAAGATCCACATACAAATACCCACGAGAACCTCAGAAAACAAACAAACAAACATACATACATACATACATACATACATACATACACACACACACACACACACACACACACACACACACACACACATATATATATATATATATATATATATATATATATATATATATATATATATATATATATGGATCTTTGGTTACGAAATCCCTTGCACCGCCTGACCCACCACATACATTGGACAAACTAACAGAAGAATAAGTGCACGCATTGAAGAACATAAGAACTCAATCAAAAAAGAAGAACCGATCTCTTCCCTGGTCCAACACCTCAAAGCCAGAGGACATGAGATTGACTTTAAAAATAAAAGAACTATCGCCAAATCCGAACACTTCAACAACAGAATAATCAGAGAAGCCATAGAGATAGAAAAACGCCCACACAGCATGAATAAAAGAGATGACACCTCCCGCTTACCAGTCATTTGGAAACCCGCCCTCATGAACAGACGAGTGCCTAACATGATGAATGACACCAGACCCACACCCACGAGGGCCACACAAGATGCCACCACCACACTTCCACATAAAAAGCAGACTCACACCCACACAGAAGATGAGACACGACCACAGACCAGAAGCCGCACTGCAGCTGCATCACTACCCACTTCAAACCCCTCTGAGCCATACATGAAGCGAACTGACCCCCACCATGAAGATGCAGCAGGACCACGAACTCGAAGCCAAACAGCAAGATCACAGCTCACCAGCTCAAATCCCCCAGTAACTAAGACCAACCTGAGCACAACCAAGCCCCCACCTGAACAGAACACACCTCCAGCCAATCAGAACATGGCCAACCCCCAACCAATCAGAACACAGCCAAACCCCAACCAATGAGAACACACCTCACCCAATCAGAAAACAGCCAAGCCCCCACCCAATCAAGTCACACCCCCACTAGCAGTTAAAAGGAAGAAGCAGCTGCAAGCTCACATCACTCTGAGAAGCACAGAGCTGAAGACAGAAGCCTGAAGATGATGAATGAGACTTCATCGAAACGTTGCCTAGATACTTCCAATCTTACGCGGAGAAAACCCGAATAACCAAAGATCCACATACAAATACCCTGAGAACCTCAGAAAATATATATATATATATATATATACACACACATACATACACACACACATACACACACAACTACTGCAAATAATGCAAAAGTTCTCTTCTCCCACCCTTTTTTCTCCCTTGCGCAGGGTGATTCTGGTGGCCCTTTGATGTGCAAAGGGGAACAAAGAGCCATCGTTTCCTGTGGTATAAAATGTGGAAAGCCTCAGTATCCTGGTATCTACACCCTTCTGACAAATAAATATTCTCATTGGATAAAGAGTGTTATACAAGGCAGCTTATAGAATTATCATTTGATGTTGACATTCTTTTTTATTATATTCATTCATTATGATTTCTTGAAGACAATCTTTTCCAGCTTTTTCCCTCCAGATATATTTGACTAGTCACACCACACTCAGCTAGTACAACCATTGAGCCTGCTGGCTAAAAATAATAGTGACTTCAGATGAATTCATCTGAAGGGTAACTGATCAGTTTGGGTATTTAGGTTTTCTATTTAAGTGCAACTTCATCACAAAGTTTTCTTTTCCTTTATAAAAGCTAAGCACGAGTTTCTAGAAATTCTTTCTCTTTATTTTTCTCTCTCTGTGTGTGTGTGCACTTACTCTACTAGATAAAGTTATTCCCATGTTTATCACAAATAAAATGGTAGTATATTTCCAGAAAGCAGAAGAAAATAAATCCTTGTTGAAAACCATCTTGTTATTGATTTTTTGTTGACATTGTTCATCTGTGCTATGTATCCAATATTTGCTTGTGGCAAACTTCACACTTTTTCTGTATTTGGAAGAATGAATTTCTGTGCTGGGAATAGCTTCTAAATGCCTTTCTATGGGATGGCATATGATAATTGGACTTCTCTTAGAATTAGAGGTTCTTTGGAATTGCAAAGTTCCCAGATTGCATACCTTATGCCCTTATCATTGGAGACTTCTTATGAATCTATACACCACTTTTATGAGTGGCGATGTGAGAGAACTGAAAGCATTGGAACCACTTGCCTCCTGCAGTTAGAAGTCTTCATCACTCAATGTTGTCAAACTGAGATGATATGAGGCAGGGGATTGACTACAAGAGTAATTTATCTATAAGGCATGACATGTATGATAAACATACTGTGAAGGAAGTGAGAGGACATCAAGCCAACAAGCTCAAATTTTTTCATGCATTGCTCGGAAGAAAGAAGTCAAGGAGCGATTTTGACTTTTGTTAAGGATTTGGGGAGAAATTAGAACAGAGAGCTATATACACTTGCTCCAGGATATGTACAGAGAAAGCCAAATGCTTACGATAAACTTAATGGGACTTGCACTACAGTCACAAATAGGATGAGGAGGAAGGGTTAACAATTTTGGTTCATCTAGTGAGGGGCTGGATCTTGAATAAGCTGACAGAAATCAGATTATATTACCAAAATCATGTGAATATAGACTGTAAGTTAACAACAATAATACTGCTAACTTCAGAGCAGACTTGACTAGAACATTTCATAATGTATCTATTGGCTTGCAAGATTCTCTGTGGAACATTTCAAATAATAACACCTAGCACTGATAAAGGTGATGGTAAATTTACCTGCTTCAGTTTTTATCATTTTCCAAAGTTGGCAGTCCTCAATAGAGTAGAACAGAGTAGAGATCCAATTATCCCACAATGAGACTACAACTACAGAACTTTTCCTTCTTTCCTTTGAAACTCAGCTCAAACCTGGTCTGCCCGCATTTTAAGATTAGCATTAGGCCAAGCTTATCACCAGCAGAGAATACATTTTAATATCCATTTATTGTACCTATCAACATTATAAATTCAGTTAGAACCTCTAAGGTTATAACAGCAAATATGCGAGTAGGACTTTTCTGTTCTTAGACAATATTTATTTGCAGTATGTGTAATCGTCTTCAGAGCAATTTTATTTTGAATTGAAACCACAAAGGAAACCCAGGTTGTGTTCTAGGAATCATTATGACATCTTCGAATAACAGTATACCCTCTAATGCACATTCATTGAATTCATAAATTCTCCAAAGCATCCACTGTTAATGAAAGGAAAATTACACATAAAAAACATATGTAGAGGATGGGGTAATATTTGGAAATAGGCCGTTTATGTAGGGGAATGTACATCCAGGAAGATCCCAGCTCATCAAAAGCTTTTGATGAACTCGACCAACACTTAAAGAAGCCATTTAAAAGAAGTTTAACAGAGGCTGATGGGAATCAAATATATAAGTCCATGGATGATTTACGCTATTCTTGTGTTTGGGAACAGTGGCTTATGACACACACTTATCACTCTATATAGCAAGAGCAGCTTGAAACCATGAAGCCTTTCATATATTTCTACTCATAAACTGAGGCAAAAAAGAATTTATTTTCTTTTTCACTCAGTTCCACACCTGAACAGCTTGCTCTGTAGCCATGTTTGAAACAAGAATGAATAGAGGTGTGCGTGTGTGTGTGTGTGCGTGCATGCAGTGCAATGTTTGAACCCTGCCAATACAATACAATTGCAAGAACACAAGAACATACTGTACAATGCAAAGATATTCTATGCAAGGATAGGATGGACATCTGTTGTTTTTTCTCCAGGCTTGATTCAAGATGCTAGTATCTATCTATCTATCTATCTGTCTACCTACCTACCTACCTATCCATCCATCCATCCATCCATCCATCCATCCATCCATCCATCCATCCATCCATCCATCCATCCATCCATCCATCCATCTATCTATCTATCTATCTATCTATCTATCTATCTATCTATCTATCTATCTATCTATCTATCTATCAGTGAAGACACTTGAGAGGATAGATCTATTTCTTTCCAGAATTTGCAATGTGAGGCCAGTCCCATGACCTGTGTTCTAGATAAGTGAAATTGGAGAATACTTTGCTTTTTTATAGCACTTCCCAACCAAGGAATCTTACCTTGATTAACTTTTAAATGGCTGGTGAAGTCAACATTGTTTGGTGAAACTTTTAATAATAAATCCTTCTGTATGGGTTTTTAATTACTCTTTATTTCCAAGGCATCAAATATTGTTCAGCATTTTCATCTGATATCCTTTTCATTGATTACGGCTCAGCTTTTAATACCATCATTCCAGATATACTGATTAAGAAGTTGCTAGAAATGGGCCTCTCTTCTCACATCTGCTGTTGGATAAAGGACTTTCTTACTAACAGACCCCAAACTGTTAGGATTGGCAGCTATTTTCCCTCCACTCTTGCTCTCAGCGCTGGCTCTCCACAGGGTTGTGTGCTGAGCCCCCTTTTGTATTCACTCTACACCTACGACTGCACTCCCTCTTGTCCCACTAACTCTATAATAAAATTTGCAGATGACACCACCTTGGTGAGACTCATATCAGGAGAAGACGAGACGGCCTATAGGTCAGAAGTTCTCAGACTGGTCTTGTGGTGCAAGAGTCATAACCTCACCCTGAACATCAAAAAGACCAAAGAATTGATTATAGACTTCAGAAGATGCAAAGCAGAGTCTCTCCCACTATATATCAATGGAGACTGTGTGGAAAGTGTTCATAGTTTAAATTTCTAGGAACTCATATTTCCGACAACCTTACTTGGTCAGTCCACACGATGGCCATTGCAAAGAAGGCCCAAAAGCACCTGCACTTTCTGAGGCTGCTGAAAAAGAATGGTCTGGGTGAGAAGTTGCTGGTTACTTTTTACCGTTCTACCATCGAGAGCATTTTGGCATACTGTGTAACGGTGTGGTATGCTGGATGCTCTGCAGTGGATAAGAAGATGCTCCAGAGAGTTATAAACACAGCACAAAATATCTTCGGTTGCTCTTTCTTCTTTGGAAGAGATTGCGAAGACCAGGCTCCCCTCTAGAGCACTAAAAATCTCCACAGACCACTCTCATCCTGGACATTCATATTTTGAACTGTTACTATCAGGGAGGCATTATAGGTGTCTTAAAATGAGGACTAATAGACTGAGAAACAGTTTCTTTTCCAAGGCAATAATTGTCTTGAATCAAACAATGCATATGTGATTTAGCCCTATGTATATAGTGGCATTTTTAAACTATCTAACTTACTATATGTTTTAGATAGGTTTTAGACTAGGTTTTTAATTATTATTTTAATTATTTTAATTTTTAAATACTCTGTAGTGTGTTTGTGAGGTGGTGTTTGGGACACTGTGCTGGAGTAGCTTTCAAATTTCATTGTATTTGTAGAATGCAATGACAATAAAGGTATTCTATTCTATTCTATTCTATTTTTTTTACTTATTTATGTTGGTTCACATGATTCTATACTGACTACATAAATAAAATGGCTAATTAGGAGTATTTTTGAATGTTGACAATTTGACCCTTCCCCTAAATTGTGCTCAACAGCAAATTTCTAAGAATTTTCGTTCATTTTTTGATGGTGGTTCTTACTTTAATTAACTCTGCAATAACCTGAAATAAAATTTTCTGTGCAAATGTTTTATGCTTACCTTGTTTGCCAACCTCATCTCCTTCTCACTAATTGTCAAGAAGCAATAAACAATGAGGTTTCACAATGACAAGAAAATAGGAGAACAGAATACAAACATCTTTATTAATAAAGATTCTTAATAAAGAATCTTTATTTGTATTTCTCCTGTACACAAATCTACCTACTTTAGCTTGTTCTTGCTACAAAATCACCAGTTGTTAGAATACACTGGAATGTCTAAATTAAGATGTCTATTAATGGGGTTCAAATACACAATTCTCACAAAAACAGAATCACTGCTTGTCCCTTTTATATATCACATGGTAAGCTTCTAGAGAAAGTTCTTCTTTGAAAGAAGTCTGTCACCAGTTGACCCAGTGTGGCATGCACCATATAAGCCTTGGGGACACCACCCTTCCTCCAGAGCTTTTACTGATGTCGTCTTCCAAAGATCTGTCCCAAAGAATGATGAACATTCATCCCATCACACAATTCCAGAAGTTGCTGGAAGAATAGAATGTTGATGTCATAATCATGTGGGCCTCTAGTAGACTTTCGTTCAGTCTTTCTCCAGGATTAGTGTTCTGCCTACAGTATTGTAACCTACCCTTTTGTGCGTGTGAGAGACAACTCTAATAGCTACAGCTAATTTCTCTCTCTTTCTCCATTGTACACCTTGCTAAACTCTGCTGCCTAGAAATGATATCTCCTTCTCCAAAGACTTTTTATTATCAGTGAATATTTCTGAACCTGCCAAGAATGCATTTAGCAAATGAATTCTGGGTTTTTTTATGTGTTCAGTATATTTTGAATATCTTGTTGGTGGTGAACTCAAAGTAGCACCTATGGAGCTTTTGTTTGTTTTGTGCTTTTCTATTATCATTTTGTTCCTCAGAAACCAGAGGGGTAAGTGTTATTTTTTTTAATATATTTTCCTCACTTTACTTACTGCACAAAAGCAATTGTTTAAAGGCGAATGGGAGGTTTGCCATAATGGGAACAAGGGGATTTAAATAAACAGAAACCTGAAATGGTATAGGGTCTCCTGCTTGACCAGGGGGTTAGACTAGTACAGTGGTCACCAACCAGTGGGCCGGGGACCACTGATGGTCCGCGAGAAAATTTTGGTGGTCCGCAGAGAAATGCCACCCCCAAAGCAATTAATCCAGGCTGCATGGGAAAACAAGGCTGTGCCACCCACATGGCCCACGGGAACACAAGGCTTGCATTGAGAACAACACAAGGTAGTGAGAGGAGGGGGGAAAGGGCGAACTTGAACCACTCGCCCCATGATCCTGGCCTGGCCATCAGGCTGCTTCTTTCCATTTTTTTCTTCTGCTTTTGGCTTCATACAAGGAATGCAGAAGAAGCAGCAGAAGTCTTTCTTTATCTTCCCCAAACTCTGCCAGAAACGAGTCTTTGGGACCCTGCAAGGCATCCTGCTCCAAGAGGCTGCGCCGGCACAACAAGTCTCACAAAGACTCATTTCTGGCATAGTTTGGGGGAGAGAAAGAAAGACTTCTGCTGCTTCTGCTGCTTTCCTTGCATGAAGACAAAGTCTTTCACTCTCTCTCTCTCCCTGAGAATGGAGCTGGAGATGGTACTCTGCGATCCCAAATAAATAATGATCGATCGGTAGGAAAATGGGGTGGGGAATTTTCCTGCAGACTTTTTTGGGATTTTCCTAGGGTCTCTGGTCCACGGGATTTAAAATTATGAGTTTGGTGGTCCCTGAGGTCCAAAAGGTTGGCGACCCCTGGACTAGTAGACCTCCAGGGTCCCTTCCAGCTCTATTCTGACTGATCATTTTGGTAAAAGCATTGGATCCTGCTGATACCTCGAGCAAAGGGATTACTTTCTCTCCAAAGTAGAAAAGTATTTCAATGAAGCTTCAAAGAATTTCCACTCATTTTGCACTTGAGGTTGCTATTCATACATTTGAATTTTGCGTATCCAAATGCAAAATACTTTCATTGCATTTCTCTCTGATAATATTCTTTCAAGCTGTTTATAGTGGCTTAAAGATTATAACTATCACATGTTTGAAACATGTAGATTTTGTTTCAAAACAGGTTTGCTCCACTGTCTTGCAAAGAATGATGTCCCACTATTACACAGGGAGATGAAGCCTTTTATGACAGGAAGCAACCTCACTTGTTTCCTTCTATAAAATGGCTGGTTTGCAACTGGCTGCCATTTTGTGTATGAACAAGCCTCCCCAACATTCATTTTGTTAGATCTCCCATGACACAATCTCTGTGAAATGAAATCTAAAATTACAATACTCTCCTCAATTGTAACTGGAAAAAATATCCCAAATATAAGGATCGAAGGAATAAGTGCTCTAATGTTAACCTCTTCTGTCACCCTTTGCACATACAGAGTAATTTGTGCATCCAAAAGACTTCTCTATTGTGCTTGCTATATGATTTAAAATTTTGATTGGCAGGGTTCTAAACTGTGCAGATAAATTCTAGCAACCGAAACTTCACCATAAATATGAAAACAGAATAAGCAGAACTAGTGTGATCATCTTCATTTGCTTTCTTCCTTGCATGTGATTACAATCAATGAATGGAACTCTTCAATAGTTAGGTGATCATTAATCCATAGTATGATATGCTTATTCAACCTGATCCAACTGGCTTTTCTCATAGGTCAATCTACTTATATATCTGATGAGGAAGAACATTCAATACCATACATGGTTGGTATCATCAAACACAAACATTTATTATGTGCAGGAACATTCATCAAACAGAATTGGGTGTTAACAGCAGCCCATTGCTTTCCGTGAGTATCAAAAAAAAAATTGTTCAAAAATTTTCTTGCAATTGCATCCATTCAAGCATACTTTAGCCAAGCCTGTTAGACATTTTCCAGCCAGATATCTAGAGCTGATTTCTAAAATAAATTGCTAGAAAGAGTTACCTCCCATAGGACTTAAGTTAACTCAGACAAACACAATTGCTAAACACCTATCTATCAATCAATCAGTCAGACAGTCAGTCAATAAATCACAAGGAGTAGAAATCCCAATGTAAGTGAGAAATGTGAAATGGAAGATACTCTAAGAAGAAAGGAAAGTGACATTAATTTTCTGACATTTTTGGAAGAATAGTGTTCCAAAATTACTAGAGCGAATAGCCGGCAATACAAATCTAATAATAAATTAAAAAATTGTATTAAAAATTTTCTGTAGCTTCATCATAGTTAAATTGCTAAATGTATTTCACTCCAAGGCTTTTTTCTGGCCCATAGTTAATCTTGAGTGCTACAAAAACCTCTATCAATATGTGAATGTTAGCTATGCAAACAGACAATTATTCTTGTTAATGTTGCTGTATTAAGGTTCATTGCGCAGTCAGCCAGGCTGGATTTGAAATTTCTGCCACCTATCGAATCCTTCCCAAGGATTTGGGATAGGCAGAAATTGTTCTTTGATAGTGATATTCCAGATGCTTGGAGTTGTAGTCCCCCAGACATGTGGTTGGTATTATGCTGTGTAAAGTGGAATTTCAAACATTGAGAGATATTTGGGGGGAAATGCCCAAACAAAAACATCGTATGAAAGTAGGAGGAAGGACAGATATAAGAAGACAAATATTACTATATTGAATTACTACATACTCTAACTTATCTTTTTAGGGATGAAGAAACATATATAGGTGTTGGAAGTCAAGCCATGATTAAAGATGAAGGAAAAGATTTTATAAACATTACTAAAGTCTTTTTTTACCCAGGATTTAATCCAAAAACATTTGAAAATAATATTATGCTTCTGAAGGTAAATCTGTAAATTGATTTTGAACATTCTGAGAAAAAAACTATAGCTTTGTGCTTATTGATATGACATGATCCTTGAACAGTGTGTAATTAAAATTTATACTTATTTATTTCCTGGCTCTTGACTAATCACAACGAACCAAAACCAATTAGTTTACAATTTTATAAAACAATAGCGCAATAAAATAATCAAACCAATTAGGTTTAACAAATCAGGAATGATCATTGCTGTAAAATGATAGGGTGAAAAACCTAAAAACTTCAAAATTACTAGAGCCAAGAAGCCAAAATGCATAATTAAAATAAGAACCAAAGAGTGAAGAATTAAACAGAAAAAATGGAAGTGAAAAAAACTTTAACTTCAACAAGACCTCAAAATTGGAACTTCCACAGTCAGGATGGTACAGGCTTGCTTGTCACTCAAGAGAGTTCTTGCTTGTTCAGATTGCAGAGTAATTTCCTGGGAATACATCAAAAACTATAATACCAGGGAAATTTGTAAGAGCAATTGGTAGGCCTGCTAAAACTCCATTATCAAAAATGTATTGTATGTTGTTTCGTATGACTACTCAACTTCTATCTCCTTCACTTAGCAGGCATTCGAAAGTAATTATTTATAGCTATAATATGGTGAGCATTCTGGGGATATTAGAGCAGATATTAGAGCATTTCTCTGCAGAAGTACTTACTCTTTTCTAGGGAAATACCAATGTGCTATCTGGAACCAGCGTTGACTTCCATCAGTTATTTCTGGGTGTGCTATAAGCAAGGCAAGGGAATTCATGGGCTGTAGGCCAAATACAATTTTCAGGATTTCCATTTTACCTACTTCTTTCCCCAGCTCCATTGGTTTCCCATATTTTCTCATTTCACCTGTCCCAGCATTAAGGAAGAGGAAAGATTTATCTCTGATCTATAGCAGAAAAGAGTTACCTATCTCAGCACTGGAATATGAGATTTACCTCTCATCTGCAGACCCCAAATAAGCCCCCAAGTGGGAAAGTGCACCAACTGGTAAGAAAAGAAGATTAATTTCCCACAAATCTCAGATAGATTAGAGAGTGATATAATCAGCAGCCTTTTTCAAAACCTATTCATTCAAGTGAACTTTTTTTTTTTACCAGCTCCATATTATGGCAACAAAGCTTAAAATAAACGTCCTCCCACTTCCTAACTCTACCCATGATCTCAAAGCAGGAACTATGTGCACAGTAAAAGGATGGGGAACTACTAGTAAAAGAAGGAGATTTAAGAAATTCCGTGCAATTAACGTCACCATCATTGACAGAAATATCTGCAATGACAAGAAACATTATAATTCTCATCCTTTTGTGACAATGAAGATGGTGTGTGCTGGAGACAAGAACAGCCGGAAGGATTTATGTGTGGTAAGATAACTCTGTGCTAATTAAGGCTGCTTGCCAGATCACTTCTATAGACCCCATGTGGTTCTGGGAGAGTAAGGGGTCAGGAAACCCACTTTTTTAAGCTGTGGCCCTGTTGTATGATTACTATCTCTAGAGACAAGGATGGTCCCCTAGTCTACAAGTACATTGGAACCTCTGGTCACAAATGCTTCTGATCGTGACTAAATTGGGTTCTGACCAAAAATTCCACGTTTTTGAATTGGGTCATGATTCAAAAATCGGGTGGCAGATTCCATTTCTGCGCTGATTTTTCCTTCCATGCCATTTTTTTTTTTAGGCACATGAACAGTTAGTTTCGCTTCGGGTTGTGACCGAAGTTACAGAACGATTTACAGTTGTGACTGGAGGTTCCACTGTATTTTGCATACAAGCTAAAACAGCATTGTTCCAACAGATATGTGGCCCTTAGGCTAAATGAATGGTGCCATCATGTAAAAGGATTGTTTATTGTTATTGTTCATATCCTTTTCAAATGTTTGTTTTTCTTTGCCCAGAATCCACCAGAATTGGAGGAGGCTCCAAATATGGTTACATATATAAAGAGTAGGAAATATCTTTTTCAAAAATTAGAATGAAAGAGTTGATACAAATGTTAATCAAACGAATTGCACATTCTTTTATGTAGAAAGATATATCCTCACAATAACATTGTGAATTTAAGAAGAAAGAATTATTATACTGTTGATTTTACCCCTATGTGAAAGTGGGTAACCATGGGACCTTTGTGGTCATTGCAGTGTCTGCTGTTAAAGTGCAAACAATTGAAACAATTGAACAATTGTCAGGTTCCCACTATCTCTTCTTATAGGTTCTTTTTAAAAACATTGGCCTGGATCTGAGACCCTGTCAGATACAAGACTGTCCTCTTTGAAATAGAGGAGATAAGCTTTTCCTTTGCTGATCAACTGAAGGAGGCTTAGTCATCTGTAGGGACCAGTGGTGGGATTCAATTTTTTTTACTTCCGGTCCTGTGGGCGTGGCTTGGTGGGCATGGCAGGGGAAGGTTACTGCAAAATCCTATTCCCTCCCACGCCACTAACCTGCTTTCCAGTTCTGTTCTCCTGTGCAGGGCAGCAAAAGAAGACCCAGCCGATCAGCTGGGACTCGGGAGGCAGAGAATAGATGGGGGACAGGCCAGTCAGAGGTTGGATTTGCCAGTTCTCCGAACTACTCAAAATTTCTGCTACCGGTTCTCCAGAACCTGTCAGAACCTGCTGAATACCACCTCTGGTAGGGACACATAGGGATGGCCTTGCAGAAACTGTTCAAAACGATTACAACCACATGAGGAAAGACATGGTTTGAGCCCACCATCTGGCTCTTTGGCTAATGAATCATCAGGATAATTCACAGCAGCAGTCCATTGCTTCAAAACAGTGGATCCAATGAGGAACTTGAAGTCCCATCCCCCTGTCTCTAGTATGTGTGAGATGTTGCCTATTAAAAATGGGTGGGGCTTTGATCACGTGACCATGCCTGCCATTTTGAAGCCAGTGTTGTAGACTGCTCAGAATCCATTAAATTAAGAACATGACACATTACATCCCCATTTAGGGTGTGATATGTCTTAGGCAAAGGAAACTTTTTTCTTCCCCTACTTATTATTGTCTCCAAGGACCCCAGAATTGGTGCAGAGATGCCATGGGTATGGGAGAAGCAACATTTTCTGCCCCTTTTTATTTTATGGGAGAAATGAGATTTGTGCAAAATAACTCTACTAAGCTTCTTTGAAAGTGAATACATTTAAATTGTTACACGTAAATAAAAATTTTACTAGCCAGAGTTGTTATTTTGCTATTGAATTTCAATTGTGTGATCCTAGGAAAAGCAAAAAATATATTTATTTTATTTATTTTATATTTATTTTATTTATTTATTTATTTGTCAAGCAAGTATAAGATAACAGGTATAAGTACAAACATGATTATGAATACATGAAATGGATACAAATAAAAAGAAACATTAGGACAAGGATGGTAGGCACGTTGGTGGGCTTATGCATGCCCCCTACAGACCTCTTAGGAAAGGAATGAGATCAATAGTAGACAGTCTGAGGTTAAAGTTTTTGGGCTTTGGGGAAGAAACCAGAGAGTCAGGTAGTGTATTCCAGACATTGACCACTCTGTTGCTGAAGTCGTATTTCATGCAATCAAGTTTGGTGTGGTTAACCTTGAGTTTGTATCTATTGTGTACTCTTGTATTGTTGTGATTGAAGCTGAAGTAGTCATTGACGGGTAGGACATTGCAATAGATAATTTTATGTAGTACACTTAGGTCGGACCGAAGGCGGCATAATTCTAGGTTGTCTAGGCCTAAAATTTCAAGTCTGGTATCTTTAGGGTTATCTAACTGCTGATTTCTGTTACTTTTTCTGTATACATCAGCAGAACTGTATTAGCTTTTGTGAATGGTAACACACCCCCTGTCTGTCTTTTTTCTCAGGGTGATAGCGGTGGGCCTTTGATATGCAGTGAAAAGCAAAGAGGCATTGTCTCCTTTGTTAAAAGATGTGACCATCCCGAAAATCCTGGCATCTATACTCAGCTCACAGACACCTATATCTCCTGGATAAAGACCATGATAGATGAAAATTCACATTGACTGAATAATATTTGAGAAAGCTTTTTTGTTAGCTTGTGACTGCTTAATTATCCATTTTCCCATCTCGGTCCCTGCCTTACAGCTTCCCTTTTACATATGGAGAAGAGAATGATGGCAACTCATTCAATGCTAGCTATACCGGCTACAGAGTCTATACTATAAAGCAGGGGTGTCCAACCTTGGCAACTTTAAGACTTGTGGACTTCAACTCCCAGAATTCTGGAAGTTGAAGTCCACAAGTCTTAAAGTTGCCAAGGTTGGACACCCCTGCTATAAAGGTTTGAGATTGGTCCTGAAACTCGGCCTCTCCAGACCAGTTTTAATTTTCGGTCCATTGGTACTAAAGTAGGCTTCTAGAAATTTCTGCTTAGAAAGTTTATTGGCCTCCAGTGTTTGCATTACCTGCTCGCTGAAAAATCTCCTCTGCAAGAAGAAAATTATGAATGCTCAGATAGTTTTCCAACTGTTGGCAGCCAATTTGTTGATACCAATAAATTGTCTCTTAAGTGTCATTTGCAGAACCAAAAGCAATTTGTTTGATTGAAAAATATGAAATCTATAGCATGATAATCTTGAATAAGTTGACTTCCTGGCCCTGGGATACAGCTTTTTCAACAACAAAAAGAACCACTGCCAAAAGCATGCCTTGACAGCCTCAGGGAATGTGGCGTTTTCTTTTGTGGCTCCATTGAATCTTGACCAGTTAACAGATGTTTCTGTGCACAATTAGGTGCTACATAGTCCACTGAAATGAGGAGATTTAGGGGGATGTTCCTGAGAAGGATGAGCAAAGAACACTGGCAGTGTACACCAAGTGTATATTCCCAGCAGGGTCATCCAATGCATGAAGATCATCCCATTGGTTCAGCTAAAGCAAGCAAGCACCTATATTGGACAATGGCAATAGAAAAAGTATCTTTTCATACCACGAGAGAAGGCAATGATAAATCATTCCTGCATTTTACCAATGAACCACATGGACGGACAAGATAAAGTGACTGACAATATAGTGTTACAGGATGGGCCCCTCTTTTTGTCCATAGCCTGACAGCTAGTCAGTTTGTGGGGGGTGCTTAGAAATGGCACCTGCTTTTGGATTGCATCAGGTACAACTCTGACGGGAAGGACTGCAATCCATAGTCAATATCAAGAAGAGTTTGCAACTAATCCATAGTCAATGCGTCCAAAAAGAGTTTGCAACCAAAGAAAACCAAAACAGCTCTGGACTTAGATGATCACCTTTAGATGATCACCAAAAAGAACTTAAATGGTTCTTTTTGATAGCTGAATCTTCCTCCCTCCACCACTTGGTTCCACGTCTGTTTAATTAAATGTTGAAGTAAAAATAGCACATTGAAACATATACAATATAACACATTAGAAATGCATCACATCATATATTGTGTGACATTTTAATCCATTCTTCCTTTGGAGAGTTCAAAACAATGGAATACAGCAACTCACTAATTCCAATTAAAAATCTCATTCAAATCAGTCACCATCTCTCAACGTAATGTACTCATAGGAATGAGAATTTGGATAGGACTTTGGATAGATGGAAGGCACCGCAGTGTTATCAAAGCTCTGATGCTGGGTATCAGTCATGACAAAACTCTGCCATCTTGCAATCAGTAGAGATTCTCAGCCATCCAGATTGTGAGAGGTAAGTCCTGAATTATTTAATACTTACAATACAGAGACAGGTCTGGTTCACAATTCAAACGTTCATTAAGGAAAATAAGTGCTTGCAAACGGGCCTTCAAGTCCCTTCCAAAGTGGATTGGGTACAAGAAGAGCAAGATCTAATGGTCAAACAATAAATTGTATATATTCTGCACGCCACGCCTAAGAAGCCCTCCCCAGTCCCCTTATTATCTCTAAGTCATCTGCAACTATCCAGCATGTTTTGTTTAACCGAACATACTTTGTGGTTAGGATACAGTAACAAAGACAACACAGCTTAATAATGCACTTAATATTTCTAATTCTATTATAAAAGAGTAATGTAATATTTATTTCCTTCAAGGTCATGGTTGCTTTTTCAGGAGTCAACTGGACTTTCTTGTCTTTGAAGATATTTTGCTTCTCATCCAAGAAGCTTCTTCAGCTTTGACAGGATAGAGGGAAATGGAAGGATTTATATTCCTTGCAGACAGCTGGTCATTTGCATCCTTTTTGAGGGTTGGTGAAACACTTGGAAGTCATGGTTGTCCCAAAGGTGCTTTTTCAGGAGGCATGAAATGGATGAGAAGCGAAACATCTTCTAAAGAAAAAATAAAAAAGTCCAGTTGCCTCCTGAAAAAGCACCTTTGGGACAACCATGACCTGGATGATTGAGAATCGCCACAGACTTTTTAGCTATACAATTTGGGATGAACACCCTTGAATGGTGTGGGAGTAGGAATGGATTTCCAGGGGGAAAAGATTGCAGACTACAGGAAGCAGGAGCACTACTCAGGCGACCCTGAGGACACAGATAAACCTCCAAGTGCTTCAATGACCCTCTAAAAGGATGCAAATGACCAGCTGTCTGCAAGGAATATAAATCCTTCCATTCCCCACCATCCAGTCAGAGCTGAAGAAGCTTCTTGGATGAGAAGTGAAACATCTTCAAAGAAAAAAACAAGGACGTGCAGTTGCCTCCTGAAAAAGCACCTTTGGGACTGCCATCTTGCAGATTTTGATTTGCTGCAGGATTCACTGGCCTGCACATCATTTAAACCAGAATAAAATAATGCACTTTCAGCAAGTTTATGGCATTGTCCAAAGATATCAGATAGAAAAGGCTTATTGTATGAATGAAGTGTGTGCTTCATAGCATGCATAGCTTTCTCTTTTCTGCTACAATCCTTTGCAGCACTCTGTGCTACCTCCTTACAAAAACCAACACAGAGATAATGGAACTTTATTAAAAGAAGCAGCCACACTTCAAAAGGTGTCAGTTGCTAACACATTGCCATATTTCCTGACACCAACTGTACCATCAGCTGCAGCAGCAAACATTGTGCTCCTTTCTGGGCCCAGTGCCATCTGCAAAATTCTTCCATTCTGATCCACAATTGGAGAAGAAAAGGAAACAGAAGATACAGTCCTCATTTAACAACTGTTCATTCAGCAACCCTCTCAATTTTCAATTGCATTGAACCGGTGGTACTTATAATTGGTCTTTCTGGCCACTGCAGTGCCCCCAAATCATGTGATTGTGATCTGGGTGCTAGAAAACTGGCCCACTTAGGTATCTGCCTTGCAGGTATGTATTTGTCACTTCTATTTTGGTATATTTGAATGGTTAAAGAACTTGTTGTATATGAATTTGTTTTTAAGTTTTAGCTGAGCTTTCTATAAATAGAAAGTTACACTTTAAAGGTACTTAATAGTTTAAATGGTATTGAAACCAAAGGCCAGCTAGGCAGCAAATGTATTTTGCTTTTCTTGTACATTTGTTATGTTCATAGGTTACATTTAATGAAGCTGTTACAGGTATACTCTCTCAGATAACTAGTGCAAAACTCAACGCAAGTTCTCTATTCAGACTCAAAACTGTGGAAGGAAAGCAATATCAAAATACATGTCATAATTGTCTGCTAAATTGGAAAGCACAGGAAACTTCCCTGTATTCATCTTATTTCAAGAACAGCCTTGCCCTGTCATTATTTCACTGAAGTTTGGTAACCCAGCAGCATAGCTGTCATTTTTTTTTTTTCAAAAGTCCTTTCATTTTTATAGAATAATATATATAGGCTTTCAGGTTTTCCTAAGATCTCCATTTAATAGTCAAATAACTGCTCATTCATCTCTTTCTCCTAATGGAAGACAAGCCATCTCTTTCTTCCCAAATTCTGACTTAGAGGCCAGGAGTATCAAACTCAAAGCCCTTGGGCCAAATCCGACCAGTGGAGTGCTTAAATCTGGCCTGCGAGGCTAGCCTGGAAATATTAAAGGACTGGCCAGCAGGGCCTCTGTGCAGCCCATTTTTGGCCAGGAAGTTCCTCCATGGCAGCAGGAAGCTCCTCCATGGCTCCATAGAGGCTAGAAAAAAGGTGCCCACACCCTGTTTTGGCTGGCAAAGTGCTGCAGGCCAAAAACGGGGAGCCAGGGGACCACATGTGGCTGCCCCATGGCCCATTTTGGCCGACAGGGTGTTATAGGAGGTGTCTATCCCATCTTCCCTCCCTCTCTCTGCCCCCCCCCCCCAGCCCATGGAGGAGAACTACAATGCTGATCCGGCCCTTAAAGAAATCCAGTTTGACACCCCTGTTATAGGCAAACCAAGGGAGAAGATCATAGACATAAGCAGTTCTGTTGGCCTACACTGGGGGAGCAGCTGTCATGCCGAACAAGGAAAGGCAACCAATGAAACCCTGACAAGTGATCAGCTCCATGTGGTGTTCCTTCTTAACATCCTACCTCTAACACTTGTGCTTCATGGTAGATATTAGCTTTAATCAGTAAGAACTTTGGATACAATTATTCCACATGGCATAGGCATATAATAACCCAGATTCACAATGTTTGATTAAGGAGCCATTTCAATTAAGAAATAATAAAGAGAAAATCTGCTTAATTCTTTCTCTCCTTTTTTGTTATCAGCCCCCCACCCCCACCCCCCAAATTGCTCCCTGGGGATTCCCAATTCCAGACCTATAAATATTTGAACTTTGTGCAGAAGCGGAAAGCCAATAAAAATGTAAATTGGAGCAGGGAAATTGCAGATGTGGAAACAAATTACTCTGACTTTCCTCAATATATTTCATCCTCCTCCATGGCTTCAGGACTAATTATGTGCCATCAAGTCAACATCGAGTCTTAGCAACCACATAAATAGATTTTCTCCAAGACAATAACAGATAATCAGAGTTGGAAGGGACCTTATAGGTCATCTAGTCCAACCCCCCGCCCAAGTGGGAGATCATACATCATTTCTGACAAATGGCAGTCCAATCTCTTCTTGAAAGTCTCAGGAGATGACGCTTCCACAACTTCTGTGGGCAAGCTGTTCCACTGGTTGATTGTTCTCACTGTCAGAAAGTTTATCTTTATTTCTAGGTTAAATCTCTCCTTGTTCAGTTTCCCTCCATTATTCCTTGTCTGGCCTTCAGGTGCTTTAGAAAATAGCTTGACCCCTTCCTCTCTGTGGCAGCCCCTCAAATATTGGAAGACTGCTATCATGTCTCCCCTGTCCTTCTCTTCACTAGACTAGCCATGCCGGGTTCCTGTAACCGTTCTTCATATGGTTTAGTCTCCAGTCCCCTAATCATCCTGGTTGATCTTCTCTGTACTTTTTCTAGAGTCTCAACATCTTTTATATAATGTGGTGACCAAAACTGAATGCACTACTCTAGGTGTGGTCTTACTAAGGCTTTATAGTGCGGTATTAGTATCTCACTTGATCTCAATCAATCCTTCCAAGATGATATAGCTTCAGTATATTATCTACTTCATAATTCCAACTGTTTTTGATTCTTGTTCATTTTAATGGTTGCTACCATAGTCTGATACTAAACAAAGCAAAAAATTCTGGGAGTTGAAGTCCACAATTCTTAAAGTTGCCAAGGTTGGACAATACAGAGATATTCATTTGGCCCAGAGTCTTCCTAATATGTTGAATTGCAAGTCCCATCATCCTGAGCCAATATTGCCTTCCTTTTGCCATTCTGGAGCAGCATGAGATGGAGAATGAGATACCAAATTTTGGAAAGAACTGGAAAACATTGTTAATAGGATGAGTAATTGGAAAATTCATCATATTGGATTGGGTTCTTTTAAATTTCCATATATTAATGCATGGTAACATTTAGCTGCCTTTGAATTTGCAATGAGAAGTCTAAAACCCTGCTGGAAAATGAAACTAGAGTTCAGAGTTATTTTATGAATTAGTGGTATATGACTCATCTAAAAACAAGTCAAAAAATGGTATCATTTTAACGAAGTTAACCTTAAATGCTGATATTTGATGCTGATCTTCTTTCCAGGCACTCTAATAGCAGAAGTGCCATTTAACTATGAATTGCCCAGATTCTACGTTAACATTACTTTAACTTTAAGTAACTAGCTCAAGATTGAAACCTTTGTTCTATAACAAATACTTTCATATAATCCGCAGCAATTTATTTTTTGATGTTACATTCAAATTAGGATTTAAAAAATCAAATTATTTTATGTTTGTAATATTGACATTCATTCCATGAGGTTTAATTAAATTAAATATATTTCTTTATTTCCAAAATTCGATGTTATCTAAAGAATGGCGATAATTTTAATAAATATTGTATAAATATCATGGTATCAAAACAATGTTACGTATTAAGATTTGCAACAATATAAGAAAAAAAAGGGGGAGAAGTATTCCTCGGTGCTGTGGCATCTCTCCTCCAATATCTACTGAGATTCATTAGGCTGGCTTTGTTTGGGTCAACATCTTCCCAATCAAAGGCTTTCCAGACTCTTTAAGAGGCATGTCAGGGACTGCATCAGAAGAAAGACCTGTCAGGGCTGGATAAAACTAAATTGAAGTTCTTTTCATTCATATTGTCTTGTATAAAAATGATTATGTATTCATATGATTGTGAGTCAATTCCTCAGTGCTATGGCACCGTTGTCCTACTCCACCTCTTCCAACCTGGCATGAGACTCCCTTGCTCTATCTGGATACAGCAATCCAGCAGCTCTTCAAATAAGAACAGATGTCCTTTTCAGCTACATCCTACCAAAAAACTCCACAAAGAAGTGAGATCCCATTTGTGGGAGGCTGCTGTGAAGAAAGAATCTCTGCAAATCAAGTAAAGCTTCCATGAATTCCGGCAATTTTATAGTCCTGTTCTTCTTTTTCCTTAAAAAAAAAAGGAAAGAAAGTCTCTGAAATAGAAATACCCAGTTCAATCATAATCTCAAAATAAAATATGCATCTGAAATAGCTCTGAGAATGTCTATAATTTGCAGGATTAATTACAGTCCCAGAATGTGAAATTTCCAGGTCCCTCATCTGAGTTACTAAATGGTTTTTGGTTTTTTTTTTAGATCCCCTATAAATCTATGGCTATTACATATATTTTACCATTCCTCTCTTAAGACAGAAGATGTAAACATCTCAGTCTTCACAAACTATTATGTTTTAGGGATATTTTATACAAATTTACAATAGTTCATGCTTAAAGCAGCAATGTCTTGTATCCTCCTTCATCCTAAAGTATAAGTACTGGTTCCTTTTAGTTAATTGACAGGAAATCAATTTCTAACTGGAATCTTGTTGCTACATTTGTTAAGCTAATTTTCAGTATAGCTTGGAAGCAGAAATAAAGACTAGTGTCTCTCTTCCCAAATGAAATTAAATAAAATACTTTGATTTTCCTGACACTTCCCAATTTTTAGAAATGCTTATGCAACATTTGTAGATCTCTAGATGCTTCTTGGAAATTCAGGAATAAGAATTTAAGGCAAGTATTATTTTCACAATCTGCTAAATGAACTCTTCTTACAGGTTGCATTAAAAATGTAGCAAACAAGAAAAATAAATGTTAGCTGCAGCAAATGATAGTTCTCTATTCATAGTTAAGACAAATATTTATTTAATTTGGATAATTAAAGCTTTGTTTTTGAAATGTAATAAAGTTTGAGCTTTAGTAAACTTTCCATTTTTCATTCTATTCATGGGTTCCATTTTTGCAATGTCATTTTTCTTTTCTTACAGAAAATGCTTTTCTTATTTGTCAAACCAATTAATGTTTTTCAACTTGTAACCACAGACCCAAGAAGACATAAACTTCTTTACTGACGAGATGCTGAAGTTGGTTTTACCTCCCACACACCATTTCAGGAAATGACTCCCCACATCACACCACCTTTTGTGTCTTTGAACAAGGCAACAGACAGAATATATGACTCTATGGAAAAAATATATAAGAAATAACTGTGGACAAACTGTCATGCAATAGTATTTGGTTCTTACTGAAACAACATGACTAATATTCTAAGAATAAATACTTAAGGAGCTATTAGATTATATTTCCTCAACCTGCCATTGACTTAAGTCCTAGTACTGATTGCTAGCATAGCCAAATATCAAAGGGATTTTTTTTATTGTGAACTGACATAGTATAAATGCTCTCTTCCAATCTGAATGCCTTTCTGTTTCTATGACCCAACTCCACAAATCATCATCAGTGGCCATGCTGGCTTGGAAGATCTGGGAGCCTTAGCCCATTCAAATTGGACAAAGCATACTCACTGCCAAAGGTGTGCTCATCATTAACATTCAAAAGGATGTGCTCCATGCCTTTCCAAAGACTCTTGTCTTCCTTATAGAATTACCTTGTTTTGTTGAATGGCAACCCCTAGTTTAGTCAAGGATCAATATTTGTAAGAGACGGGAAAGAAAGAATGTGGGTATGAACTTGTCACCCTAAAAGAACAAAAATGAAGCACCTATCCAAGCATATGGTGGAAAGCTTTCCACCATGTGATTTTGTTGCACATGTTTTGATAAAAAGGCCCCACAATCAATTATTGATTTCTCTACATAAAAAAGTTAGATAACTAGAGGCAAGAAAGGCAATGGCTTAAAAACATTCTCTTTTAAATATTGTGATATGCTAGCTCATAGATTACATGAACTGAAGTCTTACTCTTTAGGAAGGCAGTTTCAGATATTTTGCAGCTGTTCCTCCCTAAAGCCACATCTAGGAGTTCCTTAGTGGACTTCTACTTCCTATGCTATATTAAAAAAAAAAAAGAGTTTAAGAGTCTGTGCTTATGAAAATTAATATTAAACCTAACATTATCAGAACTATTCATCTGCATACCTGGTTCCTTGTTTTACTTCTTTCATACAAGTGATTGGTATTTATAAATCCTTAAGAGGTCAGTGAAAGAAGCTTCAAGATGTACAGTATCTTAGAACAGTGGTCCCCAATCCATTCTGGCTCTGTGGACTGCTGGCAGTGGTGGCAATGGCAGCAGCGGGGAGGAGGGGATTATTCCACACAAATGGTGGGCAAGCGTGCTTTTGCGCATGCCCATAACCCCCCCCCTTGCACAAATGGAGTTTCACCCATTCACCCACCACTTTCACAGGCCAGTTCCAACAGCCCATGGCCAGGTAGTTGGGGACTTCTTAGAAGACATTGAAAGACAGAATGTATTTTTTTAAAAAAGTAAAATCTCCACCTGTTTAAATAAAAGTAAGGTAGTCACAACCCATGGCTGAAAAGGTGGCAATGATACACATTTAAATTGCAGGGCTGTATTAACTAGTGTCACAATACCCCCTTTAGCTCTCCCACCCACCTTACCTGGGACAGCCAGGATAGAGTTGGTCTAATAACCATCTAACTATATTTCTGCGGGGGCCCAGGTTTCCTGTAAGAAGAGGATGTCAAATTATGATATGTAGTCAAAAAAGAGTTGGTCCTTTTTTTAAAAAAAAAAAGTTTTATTCATTTTTAACATCTCATTTTAGAGAACAGCATGATTACAGGTTTCACATATACATACAAATATGACCATAGTTACATATTCAATTTTTCTATTCAATTTCTTATCTTAACGATGCTTTTATACATTTTCTATTTTATTGTATTATTTCCAATGCATATCTCATTTTTTAATTCACATATATTAGCTTCATAATTGTGATACTTTAATACTTTTAACTGTCACATTTGTATAGTCCTCTTAAATTCTGATTAATAACACTCCTTCTATAAATTAGTTTCCCCCCTAAAATATCAGTTTAAGTGCACCACCTCCAAGTTACATATTATCTCCCCTTTTAAATCCCATTAAGTGTTTAACATTTTATTACCTAAATCATTAAAAATAATATTCCCCATTAAGATTACATAACATATATAAATCAGATTCTGCATGGTTTCCCCTTTTTGATTTCATAGAATTTATCTACATTTTCAAAAAAAAAAACAGGGACCTATTAATCTACTCATTTAGTCCTAAACCCTGATGTAAATTCCATTTCAGCTCTTCTCCTAAATCATTCCATTTATCTCAATATATTTCAATATATTTAATTAAAATATTCTATTATTTGTTACCATTATCTCTATACATAAAGGAAAAGAGCATTAACAAAAAATAACAATTCTATTTTCCATCTTATCAATCTACATGTCCCCCATTTCACAATTACAAATTTATTTATATTACTCCCCAGCACCTTGCAGAATCCCCTCCCCAAATATCATTCAGCCATTATCTCTGTGTCTAATTTAAAAAAAATCCCCATTTTTTAAGAATTCCCATATTTCTTGATTCCCAAGTCCTGTTTCTTTTCCATTCCTTCCCCTAATATTTTCTCCTTTATTCTTTCACTCCAGTTTTTAACCCCCTCTCTCTATATAACTCCCTTCCGCCCTTCAAATTTCTGCTGATTCTTTTTCCCTTTTTAAATTTTCTGGATATTTCCCTCTTTATTCAATTTCCCAAATTTCTGATATTTATTCCCAACTCTTTTCCTCTTTCTTTCCAGAGTTCTTTGTTCTCGATGGTAGCTAAAGATGGCTCCTTGCTCCTCATCCTCATCTGTCCTCTGTCTTTGTTGTTCATACTCTGCAATCGCCTCTTCAAAAAATTTAAAAACAAAGCCTAAAGTTTCACCTCGTTCTTGTAATGTTTCTTTCATGTTTCTAAGTTCCATCTTTAATGCCTGAAGAGATATCGCCATTTTACAGCTTTCTAATTAGTCCAAATAATGTCTTTAAAATTAGTTTCCAACAGTCCACTTTTAGTCCTCAGCTAATCCAATGCCAAATCCATATCAGAATCAACAATTAATCCAAGGGCAGAATCTTCATGTTTCTTTCTTTGTTTCAATGTTTCAAAGTTCTTGTTTTATTGTATCAATTTTCCTTGTATTTTTAAGAAACAGTCTTTTATAAAAAAAAACAGATTAAAGTTAACTCAGATGGCACACTTTATTCTGACAAATCCACACCTCCTCTTTTCTTTTCCCTTCACAATTATTCAGATTTTTTTTTTAAGCCACGATCTTCCAAACAGTTCAGATCCGTTAGTGCCTATATAAAGTCAAAATATACTTATCCAAATTAATTAAGTGCTTTCTCCTCCAGCTTCTACCTCTCCCGCACTATCAAAGGCAATTCACACCTTTTTTGTTCCCCTTTCTGTTCGCCAGCTGTAAATCCTTTGTTAAAGATTCTTTGAAATGTTAATCCTGAAGGTACCTTCCGTTAAATTATATCGTCCTGTTCCTCCTGCTGTTCACTTCTTTCTCTCTCTCCTGCACAATCTTATTCCAGTCTCATCTTCCCCTTCAGGGTGGCCCTTTTAGACCACCGCTTCAGGCGTCTTCGGAAGGGAGTAATTGCCAAGCCGGGGAAGAGATTTGCAACTCCCCTCTACCCAGCTGATGGTCTCCCCTTCCTCTGCCACGCCTACGAGAAGGCTTCTGCCCCAAATCCAAAGGATTGGGGCTCTCCAATGCCGAAGCATGAACCAAAGCCACGCATGATCGCGGTCAGCGGTCCGTCTTCGGGGAAGCTCAAAACAGGAAGTCAAGAGTTGGTCTTTTGTTGGGACAGTCCAACCCACTATATTCCAGGTTATAATGGAGAGGGGATCATCTTTTGCCGCTCATCAGGAAATTTGATTTACACAAAGGGAAGTTGTAGGGTTGTTGCAATGGATTGAGCTGTCGTGATGCACGAAATTGGCCTTCTCTAAAAGGAGGGGAGCCCCATCTAAATCTGTGTAGACTCCTGAGAAAATTGTTCAGAGTAAGAGGTTTTAGCACCACCTAACAGAGCTTGCCATTCCTGTGCCTCATCTCCAGGTGTAGGGCAAGGGGTTATTAGGTCATGCTTCATTTGACTTTGAGATGACGGTACTGTCATGGGTCCTTTCTCGATCTCTTGATGTGGTGCTGAAGGTGTTATAGGATATTCACATAAGGATGATAGCATCTCCATCTCTACTGGGGCCTCTAATGGCCCCTGTGTATCTTGGCTTCTGTTTTCCATGATCTCATACTCATGCAATCCCTTGCCCTTTGCGGGAGAAGTAAGAGGCTCAATTATTGGGGAGACTACATCTATAAGTGGCTCAGCTGTGTCCATTGTGACCAACAAGGATTTCTTTAAATTTTCTAACTTGAATAGTATGTTGTCTTGTTCTTTCCTTGGGAGAGCGCCAAAAGCATTAATGAGGCCAGTTTCTGTGCTGTTAAGTACATATTCACTGATCAAGGCTGGCTGACTCCCACTTTCTTTCTCTCTCTTTCCCAAGGTTGAGAATGCGGAAGAGACAACAGCTGTGGGAGCTTACAATTAAGGATTTAACCTTTTCCTCACAGAAAATTATGTTGGGAAAGATTTGAAGGGAGGCTAACTATGCCTTCATCTTAAATAGCATTAGCAGTATGGTCGACTGCTTGAAAGTCAGGAGTATCTGCTTCCAGTTTCGGACCTCAGGAAGCCACGTCACAGCACAGAGATCAATCTGCCCCCGATGGCAGTGAAGAAGCTGGCTTAGGAAATTTAGTATAGCGCTCTTGGTATTCCAGCATCCATAATTAAGTCTGATCATATGGATTCTAAGAGCACTGTGTTGTGTTTGCAGTGAGCGATGTGATGGATGTAATTGTAGGGGAGATGCTTTCCTGGCTTCCAATGAAACTTCTCTATTAATACCTCCTCCTCTTGTTGCCTTGTCTGGAGAAGGGCTGTTTTTCTGAGAGGGCTGCCACTTTTTAGCAGGTTCTTTAACTGTTTCCCTGGGTCTTTACTTTTTTTCTTCTTCCTTATTCTAAGTATGGGATTTACCCAAGTCTGCTGTAAGGACTTTGGTGGGGGTGTCTGTAGCCCAATGTTATGCTTGCAGAAAGACAGCTATCTTTTCTCAGTGTCTCTACATCGTGTTGGATGGTTAATAGTTGTTCAAATATTGTAACAATGCCCGTGAGAAGGCATTGCTTTGCCATAAACTCTGTTGTATTCTCCCACTGTAAGCTCTCCACACTCTGGGTTAGTTTGTTGTTAACCTTTTTAGTCTTTATCACAATCTCCATATCGGCTGTAGCTGGACTAGATGTTTGTGAAAACAGCTGGCTGTCATTTGCTCCCCTCCCCTCCCCCACAGTCTAGTATCTGCTGTTTTGTCAGATCTCTTTGCAAGTCCCATTCTAACCTCTCAAGATTGTTGGAAATGGAGGTGGGTTAGTTTTACTTACAGATCTCTTGCCAGCAAAGTGCTCCTCAATTCTTGGTTGTTTTGCAGTTTTCACTGGTGGGAGAGATCTTGGGCTGGTGCCATAGCACTTCTTTCTTTTTCCCATGCCTTATTAGTCCCCAGCAGAACAAAAACTTTTGTCTATGTTGTGGTCTACGCCAGCGGTTGCCAACCGGTGGGCTGCGGCCCACTGGTGGGCTGTGAGAAAATTTTGGTGGGCTGCAGAGAAATCTCACCCCCAGAGCACTACCACAAAGCAATTAATCCTGGCTGCGCAGAAATACAAGGTTGTGTGGCCCACATGGCCTGCGGGAACCCTCCCCGCCCACTCACTCCTTACCCAGTAAACTTGCCTGTTAAATTGCTATTTTTCCTTTTTCCAACCATCATCTCTTCTGCTGTGCCGGGAGATTTAGATTAGGTAGGAAGCAGGAAATGGTTGGATTTCTTGCTTTCTAACTGGTCTTTAGATCTTCGGCTCAGCACAGCTGAACCTCCCTTAGGACTGAAGGTTTGCTTGCAAGCAAATTCAGTGCAGACTCACGGCAAGCAAATTTGAGAGACTGAGCTAGCTGATGGCAGATAGATAGATCACTGAATGATTCTGTGAGCAACTCAATCTGCCTGCTTTGCCTGATTTTTGGTAAAAGTTGCTCTTTTTCTAAATAAAAAAATCAATGTTTGCATGCATGGTGTGTTGTGAGTTAATTTTTTGAGTTTGCTTGCAAGCAAATTTTATGTGACAGACTAAGGTAACCAATGGCAGATAGATAGATCTCTGTATGAATCTGTGATTTTGTGAGCAACTCAATCTGCCTGCCTGCTTTACCTGATTTTGGGTAAAAGTTGCTCTTTTTTATAAAAAAAATCAATATATAAATATTTATAATATTTACATACAAGCCATGCCCAGCGAGTCACATGACCACCAAGCCACACCCACAAATTAGGCCACGCCCACAAAACCGGTTAGTGGTCCCCGGGATCTAAAATTATGAGTTTGGTGGTCCCTGAGGTCCAAAAGGTTGGCGACTCCTGGTCTACGCTGTTATCTTCTCCGAAAAATATTATTATTTAAATTAAAGAGAATCCAGTGAGAGTACTAAAAGTTGATAAATAAAATAAAACCAAGAGGAGCTACTGCAAACACGCTCCAGCAGCAGTGGGATGATTCCTCACAAGTGGTAGAAAAGCATGCTTTGGCGCATGCTCACTCCAGCCCCCTGCTTGAGCAAATGCAGTTTCGCCGACTCACCCGCCGCTTGCGCAGCCCGGTTCCCAACAATCCACGGCCGGATAGTTGAGGACCTCTGTCTTAGAAGACATTAAAAGACAGAATGTATAAAAAGTTCCTCAAACGTATGCTGGAAATATTGTCAGGATGGCAACAAACAAAAGAATTTCAAGGCATGAGGTCTATTCAAAGAACATTTTATTAGAGCATGTCATATTGGCACAATGCTGGTCCACAAACTGGATCTAAAGTTCCTACCGGTTTTCCCCCTAATTAAAGGTTTGTCACTTCCGCAAAGGCATCAGTCACATGGTCCAATCAGCACACAGTCAAGATGTGGAATGACCTTATTCTCCACCTCCCAACCACCTGCACACATGACCGTGGTTCCCAGGGGAAAGGATGTTGTTTTGGTTATAGCACCCCAGTTATTTCTACGCTCCCTCCCATCCCTCAACTCCAGGTCTGTGTCAGCATTGAAGCTTTGAAGAAAGAAAAATCTCAGTAGAATAGTAAAATGGCCACCATCTAGCCAGCTTCAGGGTTGACAAATATAATAAAAAGAGGGGATATTTTATCATGTTTGGTGTACATGTACAAAAGCCATTTATTAGTACAGGGATATTTTAAAGATTCACATACAACTGAAACCAGGTATTTTTATTTTGGAATGATGGGTAAGTAGCTGGGGAAAAATCATGGATTATTTTTTTTTATACATATACTGTAGGACAACTGCAATAAGACTATTATAGGTACTTCTTGATTACAGAAGTACAGAAATAAGAGGGCTACCTAGCATTGGTGAAATTGGGAGGTCCAATCTGTAGCTGGATAAGAAAAGTCAACGTTTGACCAAACTGGATAGAAGTTAAGTCTATGGGATCTGCAGATTCTTGTTGCTTTAATTACAATAATGCAACTTTCTATACAGTAGATAGTAAAGGGATGTTTCATCAATCTGCCCCACACAGAGAACCAACATCATTGCTTAATGCAACTGAGCTAGAACAGTGCTTTTCAATCTTGGCAGTTTTAAGCTGTGTGGACTTCAACTCCCAGAATTCTTCAGCCAGCATTACAGCATGCTGGCTGGGATTCCCAGAGTTGATTGGGAAGCTGCCAAGGTTGAGAAACACTAACATACTATTACATGCCCAATTTCAGTCACTCAACCCATTTCTTCCAACATCCACTGAGATTCAACAGGCTGGTTATGCTGGTACAGGAGTGGTCAACATCTTCCCAATCAAATTACTGTCCATGCTCTTTAAGAAGCATGTCAGGGACTGCATCAGAAGAAAGACCTATGGGGCTGGACAAAACTAAATGCAAGTTCTTTTCATTTATATTTACACTGAATAAAAAGCAACCAGTATTCATATATTATGAGGCAACTGTTTTAATTGTCTTCCCCTCTTGTTACATTAAACATTATCATTTAGCAACAACTTTTGAAAGCAGCCAAAGCTTTCTTATGTCTTCATTTTGGCAGCATATCAGTGTGTCTCATACTCGGATCTCAAATGGTTAGTCTTCCCAAGCAGTCAGGCCCATTTTCTGAGATGGAAAAGAGACAATCCAGAAATGTTTGATTTCTGTTGCGCGTTTGCTGCCATCCTGTGGAAACTGGGCGACTAACAACTAGCATTTGGAAAGCCAGTTTCTTCCCTCTGCAGCTTTTAAACTATAGTACGGATAGGAGTTCTTGGTTGGAAGCTGTTCTCAACAAAATAACAACAAATTTATAATCTGTTTTCAACAATCCAATAAACTTATTATTATGAGAACATTTAAAAGTTTATTGTAAACAGATGCAGTTTCAAAGAATGAAAACAGTACTTTATTTGTAGATAAAATTATTATACATGGCAGACTGTTCCTATCCAGCATTGCTTTGTTAGTACAGCAATCTCAGTGTAAATACAAAGACTGCAAGAGGGCTTCATGTGATTTAATGCAACTGGGTGCAATAAAGAAAATAATGTGTATTGCACCTCGAAAACACTCAGGAAGGAAGTTATTATTTTGTTTTATTTACAGCATTTAGATACTACTTGCTAGTAAAAATGATCAGGTTGATGAATAATAAAAAGTGATGAAACACAACATACAAAAATAAAATAAGAGCATTAAAACCAGAAGAGAATGGTATAAGAAAACTAACCCAGAAGTCATCTTCAATTTTTATGTTTCACATTTTCCCCATTACAAATTTGCTCTATCTTGTTTTCTTACTAGTTTATATTTTTTGTAAAAAGTTCTGAGAAAAATTCATACCCATTCATTTTTAACAGATAACAGATAATCAGAGTTGGAAGGGATCTTACAGGTCATCTAGTCCAACCCCCCATCTAAACGGGAGACCCTACACCATTTCTGACAAATGGCAGTCCAATCTCTTCTTGAAAGTCTCAAGTGATGGCGCTCCCACAACTTCTGAGGGCAAGCTGTTCCATTGGTTGATTGTTCTCACTGTCAGACAGTTTCTTCTTATTTCCAGGTTAAATCTCTCCTTGTTCAGTTTCCATCCATTATTCCTTGTCTGGCCTACAGGCGCTTTAGAAAATAGTTTGACTCCTTCCTCTCTCTGGCAGCCCCTCGAATATTGGAAGACCGCTATCATGTCTCCCCTGGTCCTTCTCTTTACTAGACTAGCCAAGCCCAGTTCCTGTAACCATTCTTCATATGGTTTAGTCTCCAGTCCCCTAATCATCCTGGTTGCTCTTCTCTGTACTTTTTCTAGAGTCTCAACATCTTTTTTATAATGTGGTGACCAAAACTGGATGCAGTACTCTAGGTGTGGTCTTACTAAGGCTTTATAGAGTGGCATTAGTACCTCACTTGATCTTGATTATATCCCTCTGTTAATGCAATTTAGGATTGCATTAGCTTTTTTGGCTGCTGCTGCACACTGCTGGCTCATATTTAGCTGGTTGTCTACTAAAACTCTAAGATGTACATAGCTTTTTTAAAAATATGCTTTCTGAAAGTGATTTTTATCTAGAAGTAAAATTACTTTAAATGCAAAAGAACTGTCCATTGCATAGCATACAAAAAACTGCAAATGTTGGCATTCTAACACTTGTATAAATCAATTTATAATGAACTATATAACAGGATATGGATGATACCAATTTATTCTTTACCATCCAGGCCAAGCTGGAGATAACTTAAATCTCCAGTAAGAATGGAAACTCTGGAATGTTATTCTTAGAGCAATTGGGTACATACAACTCTCAGGAAAATTCAAAGATTTAATGCTTCTACCTTAACAGAGGAAAGGAAAAAGAATTGAGCCAGTTGCCAGGGTGTCTGAATCACAGTCACATGACTGCAAGGATGCTGCAACAGTCATAAGTCCAAGTAACATTCGTAAGTTACTTTTGTCAGGATCCTTGTAAGTTTGAATGTTTGATAAACAAATGATTGTAAATCAAGGACTACCTATGCCACTGAAGGATTCATCGTATTAGTGGAACTATCACCAACAACAGACAACTAATCTACAATGTATTGTAACCTTTCCCAGCCCATGGGATGTATAGCACATCAACTCCCATTATGCTCCAGTTAGCTGCGACGACTGGGAGTTTATGAGAACTTCAAAACACTTTGTCTGGGCAGCTCCAGACTGGGGAAAGCTGATGTACCATCTCAGGGATTTTAGTGGCCTTAGGGCAATGGGCCCAAAGGGACATCTGTTAAAATGTCCTAATATGATTGTGTGGTTCAGTGTTTCTCGACCTTGGCAACTTTAAGATGGGCCAAGTTCCAAAATTCCCCAGCCAGCCACGTCTGGGAGTTGAAGTCCACTCCACCCATCTTAAAGTTGCCAAGATTGAGAAACACTGGTGTAGATATTTTACAAGTAGCATCCCATCCTTAAGAGCCTCTTATACAATCAGATCTGAACAGCAAAATGAAATGAAAAATTCAGTCAGACAATACAGTCTGCTCTCTCTCCCTCCCTCAGCTTTCTTCCAATCCCAGCTTTCTCTGGCTGGGCTTCAGCTCCTCCTCACATTCCAGGCCTGCTGAAACTTCCCCTAAAAAATTCTCCAAAATGGAGCCGTCTCTGCCCCTAGCAACGCATACAGTAAAAAGCTCAAAGCTGAAAAACAAGGTTTTCATTATTTTCATTTCTATGGTGTTATGCACAGCCTTGCTAGGCCTGCTGCAGCTCAAGTTCTTAAAACCCAGATACAGGGACTTTTATTCTTTTGACGTGAAGGATTGGAGAGGAAGAACCATGTCTTTGGAGAAATACCGAGGCAAAGTAAGTAATTTCAATTTCTTTAGATGGTTAGGAAATGGAAATCCAGGATCTGAAGTTAAAATGTAATACTTGCTGAGATAAACTGAGAAGTTTCAGTGGTTCATTTTCTCCACTATCTGATTTTAGGGACCAGGAATATCTCCTGCAGAAATGGACATCTACTAACCATGCTTACACTGGCAGTTTTTATAATAAAATAAAAAAATGATGTAAGAATTGGCTTATCAAACCAGACTCTGTTAGTAACTATCAGATGCCTCTGCAAAGTTTAAAAACTGGACCTGGTTGAATCAGCTCCAATTTTTAGACTTTGCAGAGGGATCTGATAATGACCAACAGGCTCTGGTTTGATTGGCCAGTTCTCATATTGTTCTTTATTTTATTATAAAGACTGCAAGTGTAAGCATAGTTAATAGGTGGCTGTTTTTGCTAGTGAACCACTGTTGACTAAAATTCTTGAATTTGGTAACTAAATGCATACATTCATTTGAACAATTGAAGGTAGATTGTTCTTAATGCTTGCAATGCTAGGGAAACTATTATTTCCGTGGGAGAAAGTAGGCTTATGTTTCATAAATTCACATAAACTAAAGTGACCTAAAAAGTACTTCACTTTGTCTGAATTGTATGCTTTGCTTCTACTCAATACCTATGATTTAAATGCTGTCTTTTTTTTATATATAGTGAAACTGATCTGAACACTAGACTTTTCTGCATTGAGATAGCCAAGATAAATGAGATAGGAAGATATTTCTCAGCAGCGATCTGATCGGTGTTCTTTTTTAATTTTTCTAATTTTCTATCTGTCTCAAGGCAACTCTGGTTGTAAACGTGGCTAGTTACTGCCAGCACACAGAAAAAAATTACATCATGCTGCAGGAACTCCAGCGAGAGTTTGGATCATCCCATTTCACTGTATTGGCCTTTCCTTGCAATCAGTTTGGGGAAATGGAGCCAGGTCTGAATGACGAGATCATTTATTTTGCTAAATCAAATTATGGAGTGACATTCCCCATCTTCAGTAAAATAAAAATTCTAGGTTCTGAAGCATCGCCAGCGTTTAAATTTCTGATAGGTAAGGTTGTGTCTCTCTTAAGCTGCATGTTGTGTCTTTTAGTGCAATGTTATTTTAGGCAGAAACATGTACAGATTAAGATTTGCTGGATTTGCAATTCCTATTTAAAAAATTGCTTCTACTACCTAAATCTCTTCAAATATTCTTGAAAAGTACAACAGGACACCAGTAAAAATCCAGAAAAAGGACTGTCTAGATAAATCTTCAATTTGAAATAGAATATATTTATTTACATTGTGCAGTTCTTTACCTTCTCCAATGACAATCCCTATCAGCCAGTTTGGTTTAGTAGTGGTTTAAGGCAGGGGTCACCAACCTTTTGGACCTCAGGGACCACCAAACTCATAATTTTAGATCCCAGGGACCACTAACCGGTTCTGTGGGCATGGCCTAATTTGTGGGTGTAGCTTGGTGGTCATGTGACTGGCTGGGCATGGCTTGTATGTAAATATTATAAATATTTATATAAATATTGAATTTTTTATAAAAAAAGAACAACTTTTACCCAAAATCAGGCAAAGCAGGCAGATTGAGTTGCTCACAGAATCACAGATTCATTCAGAGATCTATCTATCTGCCATTGGCTAGCTCAGTCTGTCACATAAAATTTGCTTGCAAGCAAACTCATAAAATTTGCTAGCAAGCAAACTCACAAAATTAATTCACAACACACCATGCATGTAAATACTGAATTTTTTATTTAAAAAAAGAACAACTTTTACCCAAAATCAGACAAAGCAGGCAGATTGAGTTGCTCACAGAATCATTCAATTATCTATCTATCTGCCATCATCTAGCTCAGTCTCTCAAATTTGCTTGCCGTGAGGCTGCACTGAATTTGCTTGCAAGCAAACCTTCAGTCCTAAGGGAGGTTCAGCAGTGCTGAGCCGAAGATCTAAAGACTAGTTAGAAAGCAAGAAATCCAACCATTTCCTGCTTCCAGCTCATCTAAATCTCCCGGCACAGCAGAAGAGATGATGGTCGGAAAAAGGTAAAATAGCAATTTAGCAGGCAAGTTTACCAGGTAAGGAGTGAATGGGCAGAGAGGGTTCCCGCAGGCCATGTGGGTGGCGCAGCCTTGTATTTCTGCGCAGCCAGGATTAATTGCTTTGTGGTGGTGCTCTGGGGGTGAGATTTCTCTGTGGCCCACCAAAATTTTCTCACAGCCCAACAATGGGCGGCGGCCCACCAGTTGGCGACCGCTGGTTTAAGGCATCAGGCTAGAAACTGGGAAACTGTGAGTTCTCATCCTCCCGTAGGCATGTTGGATAGCCTCGGGCCAGTCACTTTTGCTCAACCCTAGAAAAGACAATGGCAAATTGGTCTTGAAACTGCAGAGACTGTTCTAGGAAGTCTCCAGGAGTCCAAAACTGCCTTGAAGGCACATACATATCACTAGCTAACACATTGCAAAATAGTGATTCTTGTCTGTCTAAATAAAAAGATTGATTTGCCTAATTTAACTACCTTACAGAAGTCCGCTTTGTTATTATTATTCCTAAATGAAGCTTTTGCATTTAAAATTGATATCAAGAAAAACAACAAGGATCTGCATATGGATAACAGGAAGTGTCTGTGTGCTTATTCTTGTGCCCTGTCTCTAAGAATCTTTTTAGAATTCTTTCTTTTTTTTTTAAAGAAACCAAACTGCTTGCAGTCACTAATGAAGAGAATCTATGACTGGCACTGCCACGTAAACTGGAATTGTTCTGATATGTATAGGTGTAACAGGATCAAACTGCAAATCAATTATGAAGGTAGAGTGAATCAGTCAAGAGGAAGAAAAAGACGGAGAAAGTCACAGTTGAATGGAGTTGATGAGATTCTCAAAAAAAAAAAAAAAAGACATAAGTTCTAGTTTGGCCTAAGCCATGAAGCTGAACAGGTGACTTTGGGCCAGTCACTCCCACCTCTAGAAATAAATCAAGGCAAACCTCTTTCAAAAAAATTCACACTACAATTGCTTGGACAGCACAGGCCCTCTCCCTACCCCTAAGTTTGGTTAGATCTTCTATTGTCTTCTGCTAGTAATTTCACGGCTCACCAATTCTGGCTCCATTCTACACATTGAATAACACTGGTTATTAACCATAAACACTTGATAGGTGTTTATGGTCATGTGATCAAAATTTGGCTACTTGCCTACTGACATATATTTATGATGGTTGCAGTGTCCCAGGGTCATATAATCCCATTTTGTGACCTTCTGACCAGCAATCAATGGGGAAGCCAGATTCACTTCACGGCCGTGTTACTAATTTAAAAACTGCAGTGATTCATTTAACAATGGTGGCAAAAAAAAATCATAAAATGGCGGGGGGGCAGGGGGAATCACAAATGTTTGCTTAGCAACAGAAATCTTGGGCTCAATGGTGGACATATGCCTGCCCATGGCCCTCACAAGTTCCGTTTTCGCTGGCAGAGGCACTGTGGGGCCGGTCCTTCACTGTTTCCAGTGAAGTCCCTGCAGGCCAGATCTAAGCACCCTGTGGGCCGAATCTGGCCCCAGGGCCTTAAGTTTGACACCCCTGGATTAAAGTATGATCCCAACTTAGTGCCTACATTTTCCAAATCACATCCCTGCTGCCTGTGACCTAAAAGTGCCTCATCTTATGTTATTCCTGCAGATTCTTCGAAAAAGGAACCTAAGTGGAATTTCTGGAAGTATCTAATTAGCCCTGAAGGTAAAGTTGTGAAATACTTGAAGCCTGAAGAACCCATAGAAAACATCAAGCAGGATATAGCCGCTCTGATTAGGGAGATAATTATAAAAAAGAAGGAAGATCTTTGAGGAAGTCACTGTGCCTTGTGGATCCATTGGGCAACTTCACCATCCAGCCTTAGTACTTTCCTGCTCAAATATGGCAAATGCTGAGCTATCAATGATATTTCTTGACATTTAATGACATGATAAACTGACAAACAGAAGTTTCTTTTCTGTTTAGAACTATGAAAGATGCTGAGAGCAAACCAAATCAAGACTTTAATAGTGCCCTAAGCACTTTACCCAAATGAGCCTTGGACTCTACAAACATGGTTTACTGGGATATCTGGCTAGGAAATCTGATTATGACCAATGTAAGAGACTTTTCGAGAGGGAAAGAAGACACAATAAATATTGCTTTCCTAAACCATTTCCTGCTATGATTTTACATACACACACAATTATGTTATTGTGACTTTATAGAGAGAAAAACAATTTGGCGTGGTGATTAAAAGCATCAGACTAGAAACGGTAAGACTGTGAGTTCTAGTCCTACCTTGGACATGAAGTCAGCTGGGTGGCCTTGGTCTAGTCATTCTCTCTCACCCCTAGGAAGGATGCAAGAGTGAACTATTTCTGTAGCAGCTACCAGGAGCCCAACCTGACATAAAGAACCACACCCCCCCAAAAAAAGTTAGGGTTTTAAAGTTGCAAGGAGAAACACTGGCTTAAGCACTGCTGACTTTGTTCTGACCATTCTATGATAGTAAAGTTTTAAATCAAGGGTCTTCAAACTTGGACAGTTTAAGACATGTGGACTTCAACTCCCAGAATTCCTGAGCTAACATGACTGGAGAAGGAATGTTGGGAGTTGGAAGTCCACAAGTCTTAAAGCTGTCAAGTTTGAAGACCCCTTTTTTAAATAAAAGGGAAACGTTTAGCAACAGTCCAAATATTAATACTGAATCTCTAGGTAATCCTTATCCTTAGGCAGCCCAAATAATAAAAACCTTATATACAGGCAATCCTCAACTTGCAACCACATTTGAGCCCAAAATTTCTGTTGCTAAGTGAGACAGTTAAGTGAGTTTTGCCCATTTCTTGGCACAAGTATTAAGTTAATCACTGCAACTAAGTTAATAACCCAGCTGTTAAGTGAAACTGGCTTCCCCATTTACTTTGTTTGTCAGAAGGTTGCAAAAGGTGATCACATGACCCCGGGGCACTCCAGCTGTCATAAATATGAGTCAGTTACTAAGCAACTGAAATTTAATCATGTGACCATGGAGATGTTGCAATGGTCGTAAGTGTGAAAAATTGTCAAAGTCACTTTTTTCATTGGCATTGTAACTTCAGTCACTAAATGAACTGTTGTAAGTCGAGGACTACCTATAGTAAGAAGAATTGCAAATCAATTTAATACATATGAGCTGAGATTCATTTTCATACTGGAAATGAAAATAAATTACATACTATCTATCATTAATTTTGGCAATAGATAAGCTAGTTTGGAAAATACCAAGCCAATCTGAAACAAAATAAATTAAAATCTTAATGCACTTTTTCACAGCACTGCATACCTTAAAAGTGTTTAATTACAATGAGGGCTATTGCCCTTCTCTCCCTACAAGCAAATTTGACATATTAGCCTCAAAATGATGATAAATTGTGCAATAATATGGAAGTGTACTTAGTTGCTGGAATACATACAACAGCTAACTAAGAGATACACTGCCAAACCATCCCACACAGAGACAGAACACACATAGTACTATAAACTCGGATGATTATATCAGAATGAAGAACATCAAAGAAACTTCAATTGAACAATTAGTGCACAGAAAACTATTTTCAGTTTTGCCTATGTGAGTTAGCCTAATAAGAGAAATATTCCAACATGGGTCATCTGCAGATAGCAATAGCACTTAGACACATATATCGCTTCACCGTGCTTTATATAGCCCTCTCTAAGTGATTTATCGAGTCAGCATATTGCCCCCAACAATCTGGGTCTTCATTTTACCGACCTCAGAAGGATGGAAGGCTGAGTCAACCTAGAGTAAAGGAAAATATATTCTATTTCAAATCGCAGGATCGAAGAAATCAAACTCCTGCCAGTGAGAGCAGTTAGCTTGCAATACTGCATTCTAACCACTGTGCCATCATGCACAGTGTTAGAATGTTAAACAATAATAAGTCTTCTTGATGACAGTTTTTGGACATTTTGCTGCCCCAAGTCACCTGATGACCAAAATATGTGCCGTAGGCTGGCAGCTGAATGTCAGCTGGTGCCATCTGGATATCCATCCAGCTAACAATACACTGCCATTCCACTACACACACAACTTTATGTTATTCTCTCTCTCTGACAACCAACAGTTCCTGCAACAGGTAACAGTGTGGTAGTGACTGCTAGAATTAAACAAAGCAGCCAGCTAATTCTACACTGCCTATCGGTCACAGGTTGCATCATGCCAGAGGATAGGTTTTTGAGACACAAATTTGCCTTAGATCAGTGCTGCAGCTATCAAAATAGGTAAAAATAATACTATAATCTAATATTTATTTCTAAATGGAGAGTTCATAATAATAAGTCATGAAGGTTAGAAAGATTGCAACTAAATACTGTGTGAAAATACTATTGCCTCCCTCCATTCATTCATTCTCTGAAATGTTTTATAAATTTTAATGATTACCTAGGTTCTAATATAAAATGTAAAGTTGTTATCTTGTACTATGCTAAAAAGAGTCAGAAGTCAATGCCTCTTTCTTTCTTTCCTTGAACCTCATATTTTCTTTCCCCCTTTCTTTTTCCTTCCCTTAATTTCCTATTTTTATTTAAAAAAGGGTAAATTGCATATATTTTATCCAGAAAGTCATAGCTATATAGATATATTTTTTAACTCGGGGGGGGGCCGGGGGGGGTTGGGGGGTGGGGTTGGTTTTGGTTTTTTTTTTCTTTTTTGTCTTTGGCTGTGTTTCCGGGGGGGGGGGGTGGGCCCCCCGCCAAACCAACCCCGAAAAAATAAAAAAATATATATAAAAAAAAAAAGGGAAGGTTCAATATATTTTTTCGAAAAACCAGACCATAACCCAAACAATTAATAGACTTTAGAGATGTGATTCAAAAACTTCAAAGTTGATTTGAAATTGAAGACTCAAATCCTGAAATCCTGATCCTGAAATCCAAATTAACCAAATTGAACTATTATTTTGCCTCAATCAAATCAGATTTCTGAATCCATTCAAATCAGATTTATTTTCCAACCTGAAAGAGGTTGAAACAACTGGGTTTCTTAAATAGACCAGAGGTGTTAATTAATCCAATGGATGGATTCACAAGGACACACTTCCATGATTTCTGCAGCATATTGGAATGCAGCCCTCTGGAGTGCAACCAGCTGCTGTAACACAAAAGGTATTCAAACAGCCAGCTAGTACTGCACTGCCAAAGTGACACATATCTCTTCTCATGTTCAAAGTTTCCTTCTCATTATATTATTCTATTCAATTTATTTCACCATACTTCTTGCACCAGTGACTCTAGGACTATCAATGTAATTAAAAGTAATTCAGACCCAGAATAAAAACAAATAAACATCAACAATAATAATAATAAACTACAGGTTCATTTTCCAAAAAAACTAGCAGGATTGAGACCAACCTTCCCCATTTAACATTACTAATATTTCTAAGGCAGGACTGTCAAACTCATAGCCCGCGGCTCAGGTCAGATGCATCACATGCTAGTCACACCCACACCTGATTTAGCGAAGGGGAAAAAAGTCCCAATACGTCACATGACACCACCGTAATGCCACAAGTCTGACACCCCTGTTCTAAGGCTTTCCCAATAATAAATTGTTATTATCAGCCTGTCAATAATGATAACTTATGCCATTAGACAAAGTGTGTTCAGGGAGAGAGGGGGGAGGTATCAAAACAGTCAAGATGGCAGGCACAACTTGCAGTCAGTTTAGAAGGCAACACAGATTAGATGCCTGAATGGGAAATGGAAAAAGTTTATGACAATATATTTGTCCATTCTCTTTGTGAGCTTTTTGATAAAATACTGATAAAGATAGACCTTTGATCTTACCCAAAAGGCTCTTCTGTTCATCCCTCTGCAATCTTCAGTGTTTTGAGATCAGCGCTCTTGTATTTGTAATAGCGGCATAAAATGGTGAATTTCAGCAAACACATATTTTTGCCTTCATTGAATATTGTATTATACCATAGTTGTCTTAATTATGGTCTGCTGTACATACAGGTGAAACTAGAAAAATTAGAATATTGTGCAAAAGTTCATTTAGTTCAGTAATGCAACTTAAAAGGTGAACCTAAGATATGAGATAGACTCATTGTATGCAAAGCAAGATAGTTCAAGCCATGGTTTGTCCTACTTGTGATGATTATGGCTTACAGCTCATGAAAACCCCAAATCCACAATCTCAGAAAATTAGAATATTGTGAAAAGGTTCAATATTCTAGGCTCAAAGTGTCCCACTCTAATCAGCTAATTAAGCCATAACACCTGCAAAGGGTTTCTCAGACTTTAAATGGTTTCTCAAGTCTGCTTCAGTAGGAATCACAATCATGGGAAAGACTGCTGACCTGACAGTTGTGCAGAAAACCATCATTGACACCCTCCATAAGGAGAGAAAGCCTCAAAAGGTAATTGCAAAAGAAGTAGGATGTTCCCAAAGTGCTGTATCAAAGCACATTAATAGAAAGTTATGTGGAAGGGAAAAGTGTGGAAGAAAAATGTGCACAAGCAGCAGGGATGACTGCAGTCTGGAGAGGATTGTCAGGAAAAGGCCATTCAAAAGTGTTGGGGACTTTCACAAGGAGTGGACTGAGGCTGGAGTCAGTGCATCAAGAGCCATCACACACAGATGGATCCTGGACATGGGCTTCAGATGCCGTATTCCTCTTGTCAAGCCGCTCCTGAACAACAAACAACGTCAGAAGCATCTTACCTGGGCTAAAGAAAAAAAGAACTGGTCTGTTCCTCAGTGACCCAAAGTCCTCTTTTCTGATGAGAACAACTTTTGCATCTCATTTGGAAACCAAGGACCCAGACTCTGGAGGAAGAATGGAGAGGCACACATTGCAAGATGCTTGAAGTTCAGTGTGAAGTCTCCACAGTCTGTGTTGATTTGGGGAGCCATCTGCTGGTGTTGGTCCACTGTACTTCATGAAGTCCAGGGTCAATGCACCGTCTACCAGGAGATTTTGGAGCACTTCATGCTTCCTTCTGTGGACGAGCTTTATGGGGATGATGACTTCATTTTCCAGCAGGACTTGGCACCTGCTCACACTGCCAAAAGCACCAAAACCTGGTTCAATGACAGTGGGATTACTGTGCTTGATTGGCCAGCAAACTCGCCTGACCGGAACCCCATAGAGAATCTATGGGGCATTGCCAAGAGAAAGATGAGAGACATCAGACCTAACAATGCAGAAGAGCTGAAGGCCGCTATTGAAGCATCCTGGTCTTCCATAATACCTCAGCAGTGCCACAGGCTGATAGCTTCCATGTCACGCCACATTGAGGCAGTAATTGCTGCAAAAGGAGCCCAAACCAAGTACTGAATACATATGCATGCTTATATTTTTCAGAGGTCCGATATTGTTCTATGTACAATCCTTGTTTTATTGATTGCATGTAATATTCTAATTTTCTGAGATTGTGGATTTGGGGTTTTCATGAGCTGTAAGCCATCATCATCACAAGTATGACAAATCACGGCTTGAACTATCTTGCTTGCATGTAATGAGTCTATCTCATATATTAGTTTCACCTTTTAAGTTGCATTACAGAAATAAATGAACTTTTGCACGATATTCTAATTTTTCTAGTTTCACCTGTATATACAATTTAGTAAATGTATGCCAGGTGTACAAAATGTGTTAAACCAAAATTAGTGAATAATTATGATATAGCACAATTGTGGACCTGGTGTATGTACAGGTAATCCTTGACTAACAATTATTCATTTAGTGACCATTCAAAGTTGCAATGACACTGAAAAAAGTGACCTATGATGGGTTTTCACACTTACAACTATTATAGCATCCTCATGGTAATGGGATCAAAATTTGGATGCTTGGCAACTGGCCTGTATTTATGACAGCTGCACTCTCCCAGAGTTAAGGGATCACCATTTGTAACCTTCCCAGCCAGTTTCCATCAAGCAAAGATAATGGCGGAAGCCAGATTAATTTAACAGGATTTACTTAACAACTACACTGATTCGCTTGACAACTATGGTAAAAGGTCGTAAAATGGGGCAAAACTCACTTAACAACTGTCTTGCTTAGCAATGGAAATTTTGGGCTCATTTGTGGTCGTAAATCGATGACCTGTACGTACATACAAGATTGTGGATTCCTTTCAACAAATATAGCATATTACAGGACAAAAATCTGTTATTCCCTCCCTCACAAACTTCTCTCCGTCACACACACATTGCTGTTACCATCATTTCTGTTGCTGTTGAAAATGCACATATCATACATTAGTACAGTGTCAAAATACACCATTTGTAACAAGAGTCCACCCCCCCCACCCCCCCAAAAAAAGCAAGTAGTTGGGGAAGCAAAAAAACCTCTGCCAGGGAAGTTAAGCACGCACTTGCCAGTCTGGGTAAACAAAACTGGAACTGAAAAGACATTAATATCTCACACCTCGTCTCCTTTGGGCCTTTTGCACCTCCTGCAAGGATAAAAGCAATGCTATTTCTATTTTCCATCATTCATTTTATTTCATAGAACTTACAGTGTTACGAAGAATACACACTGCAGAGTTCAGTGCAACTCTGCAAAGTCTTACCTTAGTAAATTTTTGCAAACTTTGTTTTCTGGTCTGTCTGAGATTGGTCCCAAGTGCTCTCATGATTTTTTCCTTTAAAGTAAGCATACAATACATACATACATCTTTATGTATTTTATTCAAACTATAGAAATATCAGTCCTTATTTTCAAAGACTTGCTTTCATATTTGTTCAGATATTTCTAAACTTATCATTTTCTCCAGTTCACATACATACATATATGTGCTGCACATTTTATTATGCTTTGTGAATAAATGTTCTATTTAGCTACCTTGTAAGTTTGACTAGACCAGGAAAAAGAAATGATTTCATGTTATAACATAACCTGGAACCTGCTGATTATGTTTCATATTCACCAGGATGTGTCTTATATTAAGGATTTTAAGCAGACAGGATCCTATGTATATTCCATCTTTATTGTCTTTTGTCCACCAAGGCAACATGCCCTAGCCAATCATAACTGATCCCAAACATATAAGCAGAATTAGACCTTATTTGTACTTGGAAAGGAAACCACTACGAAATCCCAAAGCTTTAGGCTAAATTGGGGGATTTAAAAATATCTAGAAGACATCTGGGTTGTGGTAAACCAGTTTTATATTGCTGCAGGTATCCATGAAATCACTGATAGCCAAAACAGAAAGGAAACCTCACCCTTAATCGTTCTCTCACTATTTCTCCCAGCTTTATAATGTGATCAATGCCCCTTTCCTAAAACCATTAAAATATATTAAAGATCCACAGGCCATTTAATTATATCCCTGTGTCTTGTTATACACCAACCAGGGGAAATGTCATTGCCTTTTTTAATTTTTAATCCAAATTGTAACCAACCACCATAGATACTAACGGATTACTTCTACGTAAATAGGTGTAAAATCTAAGTAGTGGGCAGCGATGGTTCCCGTATACTGTCACTCCAGCCAGTAGCTAGCAACTGTTCTTAAAAAGCCGCTGCTGAGCGGACAGGACTGAGATTTACCCACAACTCGTCTTCATCCGTCTTGACCCTCTGGGATGCGCATCTTTCTAACTTCCACTCCTCTTCTGAAGAGAGTTACTAAGCTTTGCTGACGCTGAACAAAAGCATTGCTTTTCAGAAATCCTCCCCCCACTCCCCCGAGCCTTCCCTTCTGCGGCGAAGAATTAACTTTCCCAACATCGGCGAGCACCTAATTTTGCCTACTGCTCCTCTTAGGTGCAACTCATTAGGAAATCGTGTTCTTCCATCTGCTTCTTGGAGCTTTTCAGAAATGGGGAGGGGGGGCGCTTTGGGTATCAAGACCCCGTAGGGAGCCGCCCGCTGCCTTACTACTCTCTTCCCAGACCCCAATGAAGCCCCATTTCGACGGAATCGTTTTAAAGAGACCGAACAAGCGGCAAGCGAAGCGGGAATGCCTCGCTCTGGCTCCCGATTGGCTGCCTAGTTTCCTCTGACGACAGAAAGTTCCCTTCCATGGGAACGTCGCGGCGCGTTACGTTGGGTGGCGGCGGGCTCTTTTTTGCGCCTTTGGTGCGGGTAGGCCGCGATATCCCGGGCAAAGACCCGCTTCGGCTGCGCAACGTGGAGATGCCTCTATTGTCCGTCACGGGACAGCGCGGGGAGCGTTTGCCTAACCGCGCCAAAGAGCGCGGCGGCGGGCGAAGAAGCGGGGAAGGGAGTGGAAAATCCTTTGTTGTGCTCCGTATAAGGATGGCGGAGTTTTGAACGGGGAAACACAGCCCGAAATACCAGTTTTGGGGTGCATCCCATTTTAAAAAATATTTGTTGTTGTTGTGGTCCAATGATGATGCCAAGGCCCAGAATTGGCAAATCGGACTATTGGAAAAGATTGCAGCCGAGGATGCCCGGCCAAGGCTCTTTAGCCATTCATGCTCTCCCAGGGGACTTCATTTCAGTTACTCTTCTTCCGTTATTCATTTCGTTCATTTATTGGGGTGGGGGGCAGCTGAGGGCGCTCAGGCTCATCAGGCTTTCTCCCTCTGTATTTGGATTGTAAAATTAGTTATTTTTCTAAAGTTGTTTTACCCAAAGGTGGTGCTCCTCAGAGCTTCAGCTTGCAACTTCTTGTGTAAATCGGTGTTTCTCAAACCTCAGCAGCTTTAAGATGGGCAGGTTTCAAATCCCAGAAGTCCACACATATGGCATGTGGTAATTTGTCCACACAGATGGTACACAGATGGCATACAGTAGTTTTGATAGGTGTGGCTCCACAGAGAACAAATCCACCGTGAAGATAGATGTAAGATCATTTGATGAACCACATTTGGCTTAGGCCACAGTCTAGATTATGGAAAAAAGTAAAATGCCTAAAACATAATAGCTTTCTTTTTTTAAAAAAACAGAAGCAAAATCATTTTCATCTCCCTAAACTTACTTTGTGTACTTGGAACTCAGAACCAGCCTATTTCAGCTCGCTTTAAACATCAGTAAATAAAAGCATACAGGTGAAACTCGAAAATAAATTTCATTTATCTCAGTAATGCAACATAAAAGGTGAAACTAATAGATAGACTCATTACATGCAAAGCAAGATAGTTCAAGCCGTGATTTGTCATACTTGTGATGATTATGGCTTACAGCTCATGAAAACCCCAAATCCACAATCTCAGAAAATTAGAATATTACATGCAATCAATAAAACAAGGATTGTACATAGAACAATATTGGACCTCTGAAAAATATAAGCATGCATATGTATTCAGTACTTGGTTTGGGCTCCTTTTGCAGCAATTACTGCCTCAATGCGGCGTGGCATATAAGCTATCAGCCTATGGCACTGCTGAGGTGTTATGGAAGACCAGGATGCTTCAATAGCAGCCTGCATCGTTTGGTCTGATGTCTCTCATCTTTCTCTTGGCAATGCCCCATAGATTCTCTATGGGGTTCAGGTCAGGCGAGTTTGCTGGCCAATCAAGCACAGTAATCCCACTGTCATTGAACCAGGTTTTGGTGCTTTTGGCAGTGTGGGCAGGTGCCAAGTCCTGCTGGAAAATGAAGTCAGCATCCCCATAAAGCTAGTCCACAGAAGGAAGCATGAAGTGCTCCAAAATCTCCTGGTAGATGGCTGTGTTGACCCTGGACTTAATGAAGCACAGTGGACCAACACCAGCAGATGACATGGCTCCCCAAATCAACACAGACTGTGGAAACTTCACACTGGACTTCAAGCATCTTGCAGTGTGTGCCTCTCCATTCTTCCTCCAGACTCTGGGTCCTTGGTTTCCAAATGAGATGCAAAAGTTGCTCTCATCAGAAAAGAGGACTTTGGACCACTGAGGAACAGACCAGTTCTGTTTTTCTTTAGTCCAGGTAAGACGCTTCTGATGTTTGTTCAGGAGCAACTTGACAAGAGGAATACGACATCTGAAGCCCATGTCCAGGATCCATCTATGTGTGGTGGCTCTTGATGCACTGACTCCAGCCTCAGTCCACTCCTTGTGAAAGTCCCTAACACTTGAATGGCCTTTTCCTGACAATCCTCTCCAGGCTGCGGTCATCCCTGCTGCTTGTGCACCTTTTTCCTCCACACGTTTCCCTTCCACATAACTTTCTATTAATGTGCTTTGATACAGCACTTTGGGAACATCCAACTTCTTTTGCAATTACCTTTTGAGGCTTTCCCTCCTTATGGAGGGTGTCAGTGATGGTCTTCTACACAACTGTCAGGTCAGCAGTCTTTCCCATGATTGTGATTACTACTGAACCAGACTGAGGGACCATTTAAAGGCTCAGGAATCCTTTGCAGGTGTTATGGCTTAATTGGCTGATTAGAGTGGAACACTTTGAGCCTAGAATATTGAACCTTTCACAATATTCTAATTTTCTGAGATTGTGGATTTGGGGTTTTCACGAGCTGTAAGCCATAATCATCTCAATAACGACACATCATGGCTTGACCTATCTTGCTTTGCATGTAATGAGTCTATCTCATATCTTAGGTTCACCTTTTAAGTTGCATTACTGAACTAAATGAACTTTTGCACAATATTCTAATTTTTTGAGTTTCACCTGTACTTCCAAGTAGGAATTAAATGTATTTTGCCTGAGGACACACATATTAATTTTATTACTTTTTTGCATAAATCAAACTATATTACTGCATAGGCTCAAGTGATACATAAAAAAAATGTAAGTGCAGAATCTGAGCAAAGGAGACACTATGCTGCCTGAAGCAAGTAAGCAATACTCTTGTCCCTCATTCAAGGCAGTAAAGCCAGGTTCCTGAAGCAAAGCATCCCACAAGTGTTTCCCATGCTTCCATATATTACGTAATCCTCAGCTTATGACTGATCACTTAGCAACCATTTGAAGTTATGACAACCCTCCCCAAAAGGTACTTATGATGCAATTCTGATGGCCAGAGGCCTCCTTGCAGTCACGTGACTGCATTCCAAGTAGTTGGCAACGTCTCCACATTTACAGCTGTCCATAACATGCTGTGGTCACATGACTATTTATTTATTTTGCTGAAAACCAGCATTCCAGTTTCTGAAAAAAATGCTCCATAACAAACAATGAGTTTGATTAATGACTGCAAAAAAGGCTAATAAAATTGGGTTGGTCACGTTTACCATCATGAGTTACAACCACAATTGGCAGGCTTCATTACCATCATAACTTGAGAACTACCCATATATATGTATAAAAGTCAACCAGTTTGCTGCCTTTAAGGAAATTGAAAACCCTGAAAAGTAATAGGAAATTCAGCCCTAGCTCATTCTGTCCTGATGCACTTCACACAAAGATTCTCCAGAAGCATATCTTCCATCTAGACTACCTCTGGGTAAAATCAAACTCACTGGCAGATTAAATACAAAATGGCAAAGGTGATCATATCTATTTTAAAACTTTTTTCCATAGGTATATATAAGATTCAGATTATACAGAACTATTATAAGGTACTAAATCTAATGGTAAATAAAAATGAATAATAAAAAAATAAAGATATTGGTTTTTTAGCTGGAAACCAGGCCTTCTTAGGTATATTCCTTGAAATGTAAGTGGGCAGTACAGAAAGGACTTTCCAGATGTTCTGAAGCATTTTTCTTTAAAAAAAAATTAGATGCTGTATTAAGATTCATTTCACCAGGCTAATATTTCATTCAGATAGATGATAGATAGATAGATAGATAGATAGATAGATAGATAGATAGATAGATAGATAGATAGATGATAGATATAAAAATCACTGCTTAACTCTTTATAAGAGACCATTAAAAATAAATCTAAAGAACGTATATGAGCCTTCACACTTCAAACTGTAGATATTAGCTAAGATTGCTCAACTTTGAGGCAATGTTCTAGCTCACATATTTAAGAAACTAAGAAAAGAAAATCGTGAATAGAATTTCATGAAGCAATCCGTTTAAATTGCAGCATTCTGGTTGAACTAGTTATAGTTTGGATTTATCCCAAAATAGTTAGGGTTGAGTGGAGATTTGAGAATTTACAAAAATAACAAAAGGAGTAAACAAATCAAGTGTTCCTATAGGTGAGGTCTATGTTAAAAAAAATTAATCCCCCACGTAGAAAATTAAATGTATTTTCTATACAGAGATAACCTTTTTGTGTACAGAAACATTCTATCATGAGATTGCCTCCCATTGCATTGTGAATAACATTTGGGAACAGGGAAGGGGGTGGCCATTCAGCAGAACAACAACTGATCTGGCCCAAATTCAAACCTCCAAGATGGACTGGAATAAACTCTGCCTGAAACCCTGAAGAATTTTGCTACCATTTGGTGTCCACCATACAGAGCTAGACAATTTTAAGATGTGTGAATTTGGAAGCCCCAGAATGGTGATAGAGATAGCAATGCATGCTGGTTTTCTATTGACTCCAGGACAGATGGATAATGCTTTTAATTAATAAGGGGACAGGGAGAACTTGGAATTAGTAAGAAAATGTGAATACTGCTATTAAATAAATTTAAATGGGGGTAACTGCCGGAAACCTGACACATTACTAATGTTAAATTTTAGAAATAGATTACAGGTAGTCCTCAACTTATGACCACAATTAAGCCCAAAATTTCTGTTGTTAAATGAGAAATTTGTTAAGTGAGTTTTGCCTCATTTTATGACCTTGTTTGCCAATTAGTTAAATGAATTCCTGCAGTTTTTAAATTAGTAACAGTTGTTAATTGAAATTGGTTTCCCCATTGACTTTGCTTGTCAGAAGATCACAAAAGGGGATTACATGACTTTGGGACACTGCAACCATCATAAATATGAGTCAGTTGCCAAATGTCTGAATTTTGATCACGTGACCACAGGGATGCCGCAACAGTCGTAAATGTGAAACATGGTCATAAGTTACATTTTTCAGTGCCATTGTAACTTTAAACGGTCACTAAACAAAATGTTGTAAGTGGAAGATTATCTGTATCATCCATGCCAAGCATGTCCACTATGCAGGGAGAAGGCCCAAATGATGGGCATAAACATGAATCAAAGATGTTTGTGCCCTCATTGCTGACACCTCTGACCATCACTATCGGCTACTACATGGGACTGTTAGCAGTCTCCCATGCTCCATTTAGTCCTAAAGAAGACATGACTGAAAGAAATTGGAAGGAAAGGACTACATAACCTATATCTATGAAATCAACCTTCCTAACCTTTCTAATTTAGGCTTTGGGGTTTTCAAGCCAGAAAGATTCTATCTATAAAATTCAAGTAAAATCAGTTTAGTTTTCCCAAGGATTATGTTTGATCCAAGGCCAGTTTGAATGAAATATAATTTGGTATATGCAGTTCTTTCCCACTTTTATTTCTATCTATAGACGTGTCAACATAATCCATAAACTTTTTTTTGTGGGAGAGAGATTCAATTGGGCCCAAGCCAAATAAATCCCAGCAAAATTGTCAAGGGTGACTGTAATAATAACTCTCTTTTTCGTCTAACCATGTTAATGTAGATGTTTTCCTTCATATTTTGAGGAGCTCTTACTGTTCTCCAAAGTAATCCATGATAAATGACTCACCACTGTTGCCAAATAATGAGAATGATCTGGGGATTTGCCCCTATAATGAACTGTGTGTTTCTTTGTGCATAATAGAATGAAGATTGTTTATCATGTGGGCAGTGTACAGTTGATTACACCTTTTGGTTCTTATTTCCGTGTTTGAAGTGTTTGGCTTTTTGTAAACTATGATACCTAATTATGGTCTTGTCACCTAGGAACCTTAACCGGTTTTTTGAAACAAAGTAGTGACAGTTGAAGGCTTTGGGGAACTGTGAATACAGTTAAACAATGACAGGTAACAGGCCGTAATTTCATTCAAACAAATAAATGCTAAACTTTTACTAATACACATAGAAACATGGGTTTATTCATTTTGTTGTCATTTTTTGGCTAAAATTCTCCACAGGCCTCTTTTTTCCACCCTCCAAACTCATGTTTATTATTACAGGTGACTCATTCTAATTCTGCCTAGATCTTCCTGGTTGCCCAAGTGACAAAGCTCTGATTGGACAATTGTTATCCATCAAAAATTAAAAAACAAATATTATATTTATATCTTCTTGCTTTCTGTGTTCTATATAGCAAACTAATATATCTGAACACATTAAATTCAAACCAAGGCTGACCAATTGTGTTAAGTTACAAACCCCACTGTCCACAGCCAGAATAACTAATGATTAGGGTGGCAACCCTGGAGCCTCAAAATGGCCTCAGTCAGGCCAGTTCCAGAGTTGAAAGGTGAGAAATCTAATAAAGGCTGCGGAAAGGCAAAAATAAATCCTTTTATTCTACACCAGGGGTGTCAAACTCGATTTCATTGAGGGCCGCCTCAGGAGGGCCGAGCTATGTTTTTGCTGGGAGAGGCATCGCGGGCCAGTCCTTTGCTGTTTCCAGGGCAGCCACACGGGTCAGATCTAAGCATCCGACGGGCCAAATCCAGCCCACAGGCCTTAAGTTTGACACCCCTGTTCTACACTATTCATTATTACCAATTATTCAGGGCAGGATTTGTATAGTATTGATCCTAATAAAATTGATCCTATTTGTTATGTAGTGTTAATGGGTTTATCTTCATAGTCACATTAGAGACCTTTCCTCCTCTCACTGGAGCAGCGGAAAAGCGTATCAGCAAATTTGGCACAACCTTATACTAATCTCCTTACAAATTTACTGAGGAAAGCAATCAGTGGGTTCCCTGGTTTCTTTGCTCTTTCCAGTAAATATTATCAGCCAACAATAAAGAAAAGCACTAATCACCGTCCTTAAGGTTTATTTGCAAATGTGATTTGATCCTTGGTTACATGTGGGCAATTCCACCATGCTATAAGAGAAAATTGAGGCCCCAAATAGAAGACACAATACATGGTTTCTTTGAGTGCCAATTATATGCTTCAGCCAGGACCCAGTTTTTAGACTCTTTACTTCACGAAACAACCTACTAAGATCTCAACAACAGATTATCTTACTTCCTTCATTACACTACAAAATATCTAGCCAGCAGAACTGCCAAATGTATAGTCTTATCTATTCAGCTGAGAGCTTGCTACTTATAGAAGAGATCAGGGTCACATAAAATATAATATATTTATTGAAATACAGGTATTCCTTGACTTACAATGGTAAGAAAGCCTGTCCATTACAGTTGTAAATTGTGAGGGTTGTAATGTGGGTCACCCATATAACCAACTCTATTTTACAAACTTTTTTGCAGCTGTCATTAAATGAACTCATTATTTGCCATAGGGCTTGCCAAAATTCAGAAATAAACACTAGCTTTTGGCAAAAACATTGAAAATTGTCATGTGATGAGGGTGAGCTGCAAAACGGTTGTAAATGTGGCCCAGTTGCTGAGCATTCAAAATGCAAGTCATGTGACTGCAGCAGGGACCCAGCCATTGGAATTTCAGAACCGGGTCATAAGTACTTTGGGAGGGAATGTAACTTTGCTTGCTAAATGGCTATTTGTAAATCAAGGAGTATCTACATTTAGTTCTATACCTTGGCATATTTGTACCTTTTTTACCATGTTGTCAGTTCATGTTACGCTGTGTCTTGATATAGCCAATTGATGAACCACTTAATTAACAAGTTCCTGTATATATCTGCTCTTTACAAATGTTATTTATTTTACCTACATTTGCGGCAAACAAAAGAGATTCTTGGAAATTGACAATAAAGATCCGCTATATAAATAAGTGTTTCCCAATCCTGAGTAAATTACCCAAAATTGGGTAAGATGTTATTTTTGGGGGTAACTGCACACAAACCTATTAACGGTTTTGCAAGTGATCAAGCATTAGGTCAAGTGGTCAGTATTTCGAGTCTTTCTAGTTAACAATTCACAATGAAGTGTGTGGTAGCTAAGGAGGTTGTAATGCAATTATTGCTGTTTTCAAACACCTACTGTACATGTGTGAAGTAGGATTTTCCGTTCTTGCCTTCATAAAGAACATAAATCAAAACTCTGAACACAGAACAAAATTCTGAAAAAAGTTTTGGGTAATGAAGGAAAAAAGGTTGTGAAGAACTGCTATAATTACAACAATAATAACCAACCTCCATTTACAGATAAACCCATCAATAACCAGTGGCATCAGATCTCTAAATAATTTGGTTTATTTAAATATTTTAACTCAAATATCATTGTCATTCTATAACTCTTTGTGTAAAAAGTATATTTATTCTCATTTAACAATTGTTTAACACAATTTGTGACAGCAAGTTTTTGTTTTCTTGCCCATGCAATAAACAGCATTGTTTTGGAACTGCGCTAGAGGGTGCTGATTCTTTGTGTTTGATGTCTGTAAAACAAACACTTGAGGAAAAGTAAACCAAGCATAAAATTTATTCTTATTTTCTGATTCATCAAATTACAGTGGAAAATAATTACTTTCTTTTAAAAGTGCAGCAAATGAAGAAGACATGGCCTTTGTACCATGATTTCCTCCCATATATAAGCATCAACTCCATTTTTGGATCAGTTAATAGACTATCCTGCTATTTCAATTAAGGCTTCTTTTGCAATACTGGGATAGTAGTACGAGGCTTGGAAATAACAGAATACTGTCATTTGAAAACAAAATCAATTTGTGTTCAAATAAGTTATATACTACTCCATAGATATCCCGATGAAATCTAATGGCACAAACCAGGGATTCCACATAGATATTAAAAAGCAAAATGGACATCATTTAATGTGGTAAATGAATTTTTATTTTTAAAAGCCTCTGCATCTTTCTTTTATATGTTCTCTGCTTTACTGTATCATTCTGAATAAAATTTGTAAAATTGACATCTCTTTCACCTCTAATACTTGGAATCATTTCCTTACCTTTCTTTTGCTTTAAGCAATAAGCAGGATCTTGTCAGATATTTTGCCATTCATTCAGTATCTCTGTTGTAAGCATATTAGTATAAATGGGGATAAGGGGTAAGGTGAGGTTTGGCCCCCAAACCAACATTGCATCAACTTAGAGTGCCTCTTTATGCTGAAGCAGCCAGCTTGCTTTCCAGGTGCTCCCCCACCCATCCCCGCCAAGAGACCCTAGGAACAATGCATGGGAAAACTTCATTGAAAAATGAAGTCATCTCGGGTTAGAATTAGTTAGTTTACTTTATTGTCATTGCACCTCGTACAACGAAATCAAACACCATCTTCAGTGCACATCATGACCATGAAAATAAACACAAACACACATCCTTCACACTCCACGCATTGAACCAAAAACCCCCGACACCGCACCAACACTGCACTATACAGTAGAATTCAAAAGAGCTGGGATATAAGCTGTTTTTCAACATATTTGTCCTTGTTTTTATTGTCCTGTACCATCTGTCAGATGGTAATAGTTCAAAAAAAGGGTGTCCAGGATGAGATGAATCTTTGAGGATGTTTTGAACTTTCTTAAGGCAGGGGGAACTATAAAACTCTTCCAAAGAGGGGAGAGGGCAACCAATGATCTTCTGGGCAATGACATTAACCCTCTGGAGTGCTTTCCTATCTTCCACTGTGCAATTGGCAAACCATACAGAGGTGCAGTAAGTTAAGATACTCTCTATGGTGTAGCGGTAGAAGGTCACCAGCAGTTAGAATTAGAGTTAGAGTTAAGGCTAACCCACAGAAAAATTAGAAAAACCCGAGCTCCAAATCTCTGCCACCCCATGTAAGAGGGGCCTGTCCTCACCAAACACTAACAGGAACCAGCCCCAGAAGAGAGAATCATTATATAGATAGACCATGACTTATGACCCTAATTGAATCTATTATTACAACTGTAAGTCATTTTAGTCGTTAAGCAAGTCATCATGTGACCAGACCCAATTTTACAACATTTTTGCAGTGGTTGTTAAGTGAACACCTCAGACATTATATGCTGTTATGCCTTGGTTTGTAAGCAATCCATTTTACTCCATGAGCATTTTCTGCCAGAAACCAGACATGATTCCAGAAACCAGTTGAAAATTACAGTCACATAATTGCAGGAATCTGCCATGAAGATGAGCCAATTGCTACATACCTAAAATGCAATTACTTCACCACAAGGCGTAACTTGAAACTTGATTGTAAATAGCTTTTGGGTGTCCCATCATAAATGTGAATGGTTGCTAAGTGACCTGTTATAAGTCAAGGACTACCTATAAAAAGAGACCAACCCCCAACCCACAGAGTTAACTCAGGCGGATACTGTGGTTGATTGTATCAAAAGTCACTGAGGTATCAAAGAGCTCTTTTTCATATCACAAGTTGTGTCCTCAAAATAGTTTTGTTAACTAGAAATTGGTGTCCTATTTTTGATTTTAGCGGAGTTAGCTACTATTAAATTATGGTTGAAATTATACATTTTTAGAAATTTCTACTAGCTTATTGGCACTACTTTCTTAGAACACAAGCTCTGACAAATAGGTATTGATTTGACAAAGCTGGCAAGTTTAAATCATTCTAAACTTTGCAAATGCTCAAATTGAAGAAAGGTATCACTGAGCAGAATTTAGAAACACTTGAAATATTTTGGAATAAGAAGTAAGGATCATGTAAGAACTCAAAAGGGAGATTTCCCGTAATAACCAGGATATAGAGTCCATGGAACATAGACTCCTCTATTGTAACTTGATTGATTTATTGTAAATTGAGGAGTTGCCACAGAGAGGAAGGGGTCAATCTATTTTCTAAACCACCTGTAGGCCCGACAAGGAATAATGGATGGAAACTGAACAAGGAGAGATGCAACCTGGAAATGAGGAGAAACTTTCTGACAGTGAGAACAATTAACCAATGGAACAGCTTGCCCTCGGAAGTTGTGGGAGCACCATCACTTGAGACTTTCAGGAAGAGATTGGACTGCCATTTGTCAGAAATGGTGTAGGGTCTCCTCCTTGGGTGGGGTGGGGTTGGACTAGATGATCTACAAGGTCCCTTCCAACTCTGTTAATCTGTATTAATCTGTAGCTTTTCATTTTAGGATGTATGATTAATCCTGTTTTGAACATCTTTTTCCTGGATGTTCAAATGAAAGTTATGTTACTAGGTTCTCTGTGATCAAATTCCTAAAATGACTTCAGCAATGACAAAATTCCTAACTAGTGCTACTAGGATAAGGAAGCAAATTGAGGGCATTGAGGGTTAATGCCTTAAGAATAGTATAGTATATAATAGCATATAATTTTAGATTGTAAAAAAAATATTGCATTTTGCTAAAGTCTGTAGACTTTAAATAGATTTAGTCACTCCCCGGTCAATTAAATCATGGTATTCAATTGGATAAATGCAACAGGGCTTGTTATATTCTTCTTGCTGTTGTTTTTATTTCCAAGGGAAAGGACATAAAGTCCGATACTCACTGCTAAGCAAAAGTCTCAGAACTATCTGTAGACCACTTCAAAATTCGACTCTGTTGTTCACATGGATCTTTGTCTTGTACTTTTCCATCACTATCACACGTTTCTCCCAAGGCAATTCCACTAATAAGACTAGTCACTAGCTTAACAAAAATCCATCTGGAATAAAGGCATGGGAAAATGAAGGTATATGAAAAGCAGTTAAGAATAGCTTCTGTGGTGATACTCCCAACTGCAGCCAATTTTATTTCCAGTCCTTCATGAGGTATTTTGTGTACAGCAATGACCACAGACTCATTGTTCTCCACAGAAGCTTTTGAGCATTATCGAAGAATATTTCACATTGCATATCAAACTTTTTGTGTTTTTCTACTTGAATGCCTTTTGTCATGCCAGTGGGAGTGTGCTGTTCTTCACCAACTCTGTCAATATGCAAACAGAAACTTGCTTTACAGTTAACCAATTTTGAACTTTTATGACAAGCTTACCTCATATTTCTTTTTATTGTGTTCCAAGTTTCAACTTCTTATGAATTCACCTTTTCCTATATTCTCTTATTGATCAGCCAAACTGCTGCTATTGTCAACATACTCAATTGCGGTCAGCATGGGGTTTTATTACATCTTTGTGTTATATATTACTGCAAAAATCACTATTTCTGCACATGTACACAATATATTTTTACTGCAGCTATCCAGCAAGCTCATCAAACCTGACAAAATCCATATTCCTGTACTACAGGCCTTTGTTTTAAAACTCAAACACATATTTGAACATCATATTCAAAATCTCACTTTCTTTTAACATGAATCAGAGTTCCGTCTAGATTTTTTTAGATAACTATATACAACTTTGCATTCTTATTCGAAGCAACTTTTAATTGTCTAGAACTTTCACTTCTGGAATATTAAAATATTTAGATAATGAATATGTGAGGTTTCAATTGTGGGGGTGGAAAAACTACAATGTCTAAATATCATTCAGTCAGAACTGAAGAAACTTCTTAGAGGAGAAGCGAAATGTTTTCAAGGGAAAAAACCCAAGAAAGTCCAGTTGCCTTTTGAAAAGCACCTTTGAGAGATAGTTTTTTGCTACCGCTGAACTATAATTATGAACTAGTTGTACAACCAGAGTTCAAATCCTCATTTAACAATAGAATTGACTTGAAATTCATTGAGACAATTATGTGTTTACAACCAAACTCATCTCATAGAACTATTGGGGGATAAATGAGCAACCTGACTAAATAAGCAAACTAAATCCAGAAAATAAAATGGCACAAAATTCAAATATTTTGGTGCAAAAGAGTCTCAAATCTTTTAAAGAACCAAGGTAAATAAATCTGTGTTCAAACAATTATTACAATACCAAATTCTGAAATGACAGAATTGTTGAAGGATTAACTCTTGAAAATAAACAGATTATGAAAAGGATACCCCGTTGCCAAACATCCCATTAAAAATAGTTAAATGCTCTTATTACAGTAGTCTTGGGTACAAAATGTGGGTTTAACCCAGCTGTATGTGAATGGTGACAATGATATTTGAAGTAAAAGCTAAGGTTATTAAGAGGCCCATGACAATAGAAAGACCACACTGCTTTTTAAACCTCATCTTGCTAAGGGAAAGAAAGGTGAAGTTCAATTTTATCTCTTAAGCAAAAAAGACTCATTGAACTAACAATAAGCCACATGAGAATCAAATTCAGGGAGTTTGTCACGGCCCTTTCTGTCATCTGGTTCTCAGCATTATTTGTCAAATTAGCTCACCCCTATAACACAGGGTAAAGCTGCAATCCTGACTTTTTTTTAACCTCCCTCTGCAGATACGCCTGCTCCAAAGATTGAATGTTTGCATCTCGTGACATTTTATAGTATATAATATATTATTAGGTGACAGCTGAAGGAAGCACTACTCAGAAGCATATGTGGTTCTTGTGACGCAATGGGTGTATCAGAAATGATCTTTAAGTTCCCCTTGCATCAGGCACCTGTTCAAACTCTTAGCTACTATGTCTTATTTTCAATATTTACTTCATGCTCTCAAACAATATTTGGGGAAATTGAGTTTTGTCATTGACCTCAAGTTTATTCACATAGCTATTTAAAGAAACAATCAGGACCAATCTGTTCAGCAAAATGGGTATTAAATTAGAAATAGTTGGCCTTTAATCATGAGTTCTCCAAACAGAACAAGATTTGGCAAACTTTGACCTGATTTCTTCAAGTGCTGCTTGATTTCATCTACTTCTGCAGCTTTTGTTACTCACATTGTTGAATGTCTTTACATACATACATACATACATACATACATACATACATACATACATACATACATATATATATATATATATATATATATATATATATATATATATATATATATATATATATATATTCTGCTTTGTTCGGGTATTCTCCCACGTCATTGTAGTTGTGCTTTTAAAGTTGCTACAACTTTAAAGCACAACTACAATGATGTGGGAGAATACCCGAACAAAGCTGAATACCATACATGTAAGTACCATGAAAACTTAAGAAAACAAATATATGTATGTATGTATGTATGTATGTATGTATGTATGGCATTCAGCTTTGTTCGGGTATTTTCCCACGTCATTGTAGTTGTGCTTTTAAAGTTGTAGCAACGTTTCGGCAGAATCTCATCTGCCATCATCAAGCTTCTGTATAGTGTTCATCTGTGAGTCAGACTTTTACAGTTGTTTCAGTTTTAAATCTGGGGCTAGCCTACTGCTGTGCTAGAATATATATATATATATATATATATATGTGGATCTTTGGTTATTCGGGTTTTCTCCCGCGTAAGATTCAAAGTATCTAGGCAACGTTTCGGCGAGGTCCCACTCGCCATCCTCAGGCTGGTGCCCTCGGCTCGGTGCCAGCGCAAGCAGTGTGTGACCGAGCCGCCATCTCTCTATATATACAAGTGGTGGGGGATGGTGTGTTGGGCTGGTTGGCTGCGCTGCAGCCTCTTGATTGGCCGATGGAGTTGATGTTGGTATAATGGGCTGTGCAATGGCCTTTGCTGTAGAGATATCCTGGATCTTGTGCTGTCATCTCCTGGGTCGTTAGCCTCTTGTGTTTTAACGGCTTGGGTAATGGGTTGTGTGATGGGCTTGTGAGTTCTTTTGTTGTGGTATCTTGGGTCTTGCGTTGTAATCTCCTGGGTCGTTTGTGTTTTGATCTCTTTTCGATTAGCCTCCTGTGTAGTAACAGCTTGGGTAATGGGTTGTGTGATGACCTTGTGAGATTTATTGCTGTGGTATCCTTGGTCTTGTGCTGTGATATCCTGGGTCATTTGCTGTGTTGTGACTTCTTGAGTTCTTGAGGTGTAATTTCTTGAGTTTTCTGATGTGATGTCCTGAGCGGGTGGCTGTGATGTAGCATTTTGGGTTTTTAATATGGCTTTGAGTTTGGGGTCTGGGTCTGTGTTCGTTTGGCTTCGAGTTCGTGGTCGTGCCACATCTTCATGGTGGGGGTCAGTTCGCTTCATGTATGGTTCAGAGGAGTTTGAAGTGGGTAGTGATGCAGCTGCAGTGCGGCTTCTGGTCTGTGGTCGTGTCTCATCTTCTGTGTGGGTGTGAGTCTGATTTTACGTGGAAGTGTGGTGGTGGCATCTTGTGTGGCCCTCGTGGGTGTGGGTCTGGTGTCATTTATCATGTTGGGTACTCGTCTGTTCATGAGGCGGGTTTCCAAATGGCTGGTAAGCGGGAGGTGTCATCTCTTTTATTCATGCTGTGTGGGCGTTTTTCTATCTCTATGGCTTCTCTGATTATTCTGCTGCTGAAGTGTTCAGTTTTGGCGATAGTTCTGGTATTTTTAAAGTCAATCTCATGTCCTGTGGCTTTGAGGTGTTGGACCAGGGAAGAGGTTGGTTCTTCTTTTTGATTGAGTTCTTATGTTCTTCAACGCGTGCACTTATTCTTCTGTTAGTTTGTCCAATGTATGTGGTGAGGCAGGCAGTGCAGGGGATTTCATATACTCCTTGGTTTTCTAACTCGATTTTGTCTTTAGGGTTTCTTAGGATGGTGGATATTTTTCTGTTTGTGCAGAATGCTGTTTTAATGTTGTGTTTTTGGAGGATCTTGCTGATTTTGTCTGTAGTGCCTTTTATATATGGGAGGAGGGCTTTGCCGTTCTCTTGTTCTCTGTCTTGGATTTTGGTTGGGGTTTCTTTTTGGATTAGGTGGGTGATCTTCTTTCTTTGAAATCCATTGGCTGTTAGTACATTGGTGAGAGTGTTTAGTTCGGTTTTAGGTGTTGTTCATCAGCTAAGCATTTTGTTCTGGAGATGAGTGTCTCAGCTACGGAATTGATCTGTGCTGGGTGGTGGTGTGAGAGTGCGTGTAGATAGCGGTTTGTATGTGTTTTCTTTTGGTAGATGGTGTGTCCTAGGGAGCCATTGGGTTTTTTTGTATACCAAGACATCTAGGAAGGGAAGTTGATTGTTAGCTTCTGTTTCCATGGTGAATTGTATTTTGGGGTGTAGGCTGTTGAGGTGTGTGAGGAAGTTGTTCAGTTTTTCTTTCCCGTGTGGCCAGATTATGAAGGTGTCATCTACGTATCTGAGCCAGAGTTTGGGTTTGTGATCATATTTTTCTAGAGCTTGTGTTTCAAAGTGTTCCATGTAGAGGTTTGCGATGACAGGTGAGAGGGTGATCCCATGGGTGCTCCTTCTATTTGTTTGTATTTTTGTCCATTGTAGGTGAAGTATGTATTGGATAGACAGTGGTTGGTCAGATCTAGGATGTGCTTGGGGGTTGTATTTGTTTTGGATGGCTGTCAAGGCTTCTTTTATTGGCACTTGGGTGAAGAGGGATATGACATCGAAGCTAACTAGTAGGTCGCTGGGTTGTAAGTTTTGTTTCTTTATGATCTCGATGAACTGGAATGAGTTTCTTACATGTGAGTTGATGGATTCTGCATAGGGCTGTAGTTGTTTGGCGAGAAATTTGGCTAGGTTTTGTAGAGGTGAGCCTATGGAGCTGACTATTGGTCTAAGTGGAGTTCCTTCTTTGTGTATCTTGGGGAGACCATAAAGCTTAGGGCATCTGGATGATTTCTCTGGGTATGATTCTTTGCTGGATTTCTTCACTGATGGGGAGGCTTTTATTTTGGATCTGGTGGTTTTTTCTAGGTAGGTGGTGGGGTCTGTCTTTAGGGGTTTGTATGTGGGGTCTAGGAGTAGGTTGGTTAACTTGGTTTGGTAGTCAGATGTGTTCATAACCACTGTTGCGTTGCCCTTGTCTGCTGGTAGGATTATTATGCTGGTGTCTTCTTTCAGGTTCGTAGTGCAGTTTGTTCTTCTTTGGATAAGTTGCTTTTGGGTGGTTTGCTAGTGCAGAGGATGTTGGTGATTTCGAGTCTGATTCTATTAGCCTCATCAGGGTTGGTTTTGGTCAGGCTGGTTTCAACTCCGCATATGATGGTTTCTGTGGGGATGTGTTTGGGAGCAACAGCAAAGTTGAATCCTTTTGAAAGGACCTTGGTTTCGGCTTCGGGTGAGGATCTTGTCTGAGATGTTGTGCACTGTTTGTTTCATGTGTGGCTGTGAGGGGTGGGAGTTGGTTTCTGGCATTGTTGTAGTTTTCTGAGTTTGTTGGTGTGTGTGTCTGTCTTGAGGGTGGTCTGTGTTTCGGCTCTCCAGACAGCGAGTTGTTTGGATTTGTCCCAAAGTAAGGGGTGAATCTTGTTGCTGAGTCTGAGGTGAAGTGTAAGAAGATCTTTGTTGATTTGGTCTAGGAGAAATCTTTTTGTGTGAAGTTCATTTCTAATTAGGGCCAATTCTGTTCTTTTTAGGATGCGTTTGGTGGCTGCTGTGTTGATGTGGAATTTCAATTGGAAGCTTGTGGGAATTAAATTTTGATCTCGGCAGTTGCATAGGAATGCGAGGTCACATAAAATGGAAGCTCTTTGGACTTCAAGTTTTTCATAAGTCCTGGTCAGATGGTGGGTTTCCTCCCGTAGAGGTGCAATATTTGTTTTCTGAGGTTCTCGCGGTATTTGTATGTGGATCTTTGGTTATTCGGGTTTCTCCCGCGTAAGATTCAAAGTATCTAGGCAACGCTTGGCGAGGTCCCACTCGCCATCCTCAGGCTGGTGCCCTCGGCTCGGTGCCAGCGCAAGCAGTGTGTGACCGGAGCCGCCATCTCTCTATATATACAAGTGGTGGGGGATGGTGTGCTGGGCTGGTTGGCTGCGCTGCAGCCTCTTGATTGGCCGATGGAGTTGATGTTGGTATAATGGGCTGTGCAATGGCCTTTTGCTGTAGAGATATCCTGGATCTTGTGCTGTCATCTCCTGGGTCGTTAGCCTCTTGTGTTTTAACGGCTTGGGTAATGGGTTGTGTGATGGGCTTGTGAGTTCTTTTGTTGTGGTATCTTGGGTCTTGCGTTGTAATCTCCTGGGTCGTTTGTGTTTTGATCTCTTTCGATTAGCCTCCTGTGTAGTAACAGCTTGGGTAATGGGTTGTGTGATGACCTTGTGAGATTTATTGCTGTGGTATCCTTGGTCTTGTGCTGTGATATCCTGGGTCATTTGCTGTGTTGTGACTTCTTGAGTTCTTGAGGTGTAATTTCTTGAGTTTTCTGATGTGATGTCCTGAGCGGGTGGCTGTGATGTAGCATTTTGGGTTTTAATATGGCTTTGAGTTTGGGGTCTGGGTCTGTGTTCGTTTGGCTTCGAGTTCGTGGTGTGCCACATCTTCATGGTGGGGGTCAGTTCGCTTCATGTATGGTTCAGAGGAGTTTGAAGTGGGTAGTGATGCAGCTGCAGTGCGGCTTCTGGTCTGTGGTCGTGTCTTATCCAAAGAAGAACAAACTGCACCACGTAACCTGAAAGAAGACACCAGCATAATAATCCTACCAGCAGACAAGGGCAACGCAACAGTGGTTATGAACACATCTGACTACCAAACCAAGTTAACCAACCTACTCCTAGACCCCACATACAAACCCTAAAGACAGACCCCACCACCTACCTAGAAAAAACCACCAGATCCAAAATAAAAGCCTCCCCATCAGTGAAGAAATCCAGCAAAGAATCATACCCAGAGAGAAATCATCCAGATGCCCTAAGCTTTATGGTCTCCCAAGATACACAAAGAAGGAACTCCACTTAGACCAATAGTCAGCTCCATAGGCTCACCTCTACAAAACCTAGCCAAATTTCTCGCCAAACAACTACAGCCCTATGCAGAATCCATCAACTCACATGTAAGAAACTCATTCCAGTTCATCGAGATCATAAAGAAACAAAACTTACAACCCAGCGACCTACTAGTTAGCTTCGATGTCATATCCCTCTTCACCCAAGTGCCAATAAAAGAAGCCTTGACAGCCATCCAAAACAAATACAACCCCCAAGCACATCCTAGATCTGACCAACCACTGTCTATCCAATACATACTTCACCTACAATGGACAAAAATACAAACAAATAGAAGGAGCACCCATGGGATCACCCTCTCACCTGTCATCGCAAACCTCTACATGGAACACTTTGAAACACAAGCTCTAGAAAATATGATCACAAACCCAAACTCTGGCTCAGATACGTAGATGACACCTTCATAATCTGGCCACACGGGAAAGAAAAACTGAACAACTTCCTCACACACCTCAACAGCCTACACCCCAAAATACACCACCATGGAAACAGAAGCTAACAATCAACTTCCCTTCCTAGATGTCTTGGTATACAAAAACCCAATGGCTCCCTAGGACACACCATCTACCAAAAGAAAACACATACAAACCGCTATCTACACGCACTCTCACACCACCACCCAGCACAGATCAATTCCGTAGCTGAGACACTCATCTCCAGAACAAAATGCTTAGCTGATGAACAACACCTAAAACCGAACTAAACACTCTCACCAACGTACTAACAGCCAATGGATTTCAAAGAAAGAAGATCACCCACCTAATCCAAAAAGAAACCCCAACCAAAATCCAAGACAGAGAACAAGAGAACGCAAAGCCCTCCTCCCATATATAAAAGGCACTACAGACAAAATCAGCAAGATCCTCCAAAAACACAACATTAAAACAGCATTCTGCACAAACAGAAAAATATCCACCATCCTAAGAAACCCTAAAGACAAAATCGAGTTAGAAAACCAAGGAGTATATGAAATCCCCTGCACTGCCTGCCTCACCACATACATTGGACAAACTAACAGAAGAATAAGTGCACGCGTTGAAGAACATAAGAACTCAATCAAAAAAAGAAGAACCAACCTCTTCCCTGGTCCAACACCTCAAAGCCACAGGACATGAGATTGACTTTAAAATACCAGAACTATCGCCAAAACTGAACACTTCAGCAGCAGAATAATCAGAGAAGCCATAGAGATAGAAAACGCCCACACAGCATGAATAAAAGAGATGACACCTCCCGCTTACCAGCCATTTGGAAACCCGCCTCATGAACAGACGAGTACCCAACATGATAAATGACACCAGACCCACACCCACGAGGGCCACACAAGATGCCACCACCACACTTCCACGTAAAAACTCAGACTCACACCCACACAGAAGATGAGACACGACCACAGACCAGAAGCCGCACTGCAGCTGCATCACTACCCACTTCAAACTCCTCTGAACCATACATGAAGCGAACTGACCCCACCATGAAGATGTGGCACGACCACGAACTCGAGCCAAACGAACACAGACCCAGACCCCAAACTCAAAGCCATATTAAAAACCCAAAATGCTACATCACAGCCACCGCTCAGGACATCACATCAGAAAACTCAAGAAATTACACCTCAAGAACTCAAGAAGTCACAACACAGCAAATGACCCAGGATATCACAGCACAAGACCAAGGATACCACAGCAATAAATCTCACAAGGTCATCACACAACCCATTACCCAAGCTGTTACTACACAGGAGGCTAATCGAAAAGAGATCAAAACACAAACGACCCAGGAGATTACAACGCAAGACCCAAGATACCACAACAAAAGAACTCACAAGCCCATCACACAACCCATTACCCAAGCCGTTAAAACACAAGAGGCTAACGACCCAGGAGATGACAGCACAAGATCCAGGATATCTCTACAGCAAAAGGCCATTGCACAGCCCATTATACCAACATCAACTCCATCGGCCAATCAAGAGGCTGCAGCGCAGCCAACCAGCCCAGCACACCATCCCCCACCACTTGTATATATAGAGAGATGGCGGCTCGGTCACACACTGCTTGCGCTGGCACCGAGCCGAGGGCACCAGCCTGAGGATGGCGAGTGGGACCTCGCCGAAACGTTGCCTAGATACTTTGAATCTTACGCGGGAGAAAACCCGAATAACCAAAGATCCACATACAAATACCATGAGAACCTCAGAAAACAAATATATATATATATATATATATATATATATATATATATATATATATATATATATATATATATATATATATATATGTGTGTGTGTGTGTGTGTGTGTGTGTGTGTGTGTGTGTGTGTGTGTGTGTGTGTGTATGTGTGTATGTATGTATGTATACACACACACACACACACACACACACACACATATATATATATATATATATATATATATATATATGTTTTCTTAAGTTATATATATATATATGGCATATATATATATGGCATTCGGCTTTGTTCGGTATTTTCCCACGTCATTGTAGTTGTTCTTTTAAAGTTGTAGCAACGTTTCAGCAGAATCTCATCTGCCATCATCAGGCTTCTGTATAGTGTTCGTCTGTGAGTCAGACTTTTACAGAAAAATCTTCCAGATGCCCCAAACTATACAGCCTCCCAAAAATACACAAAGAAGGCATACCTCTCAGACCCATAGTCAGCTCCAGAGGAGCACCACTACAAAACCTAGCTAAACACTTAGCAAAACAGCTACAGCCCCATGCTGAAACAGCAGCTTCACATGTACAAAACTCATACCACTTCTTGAAATGATCAAAGATCTACATGTGGAGCAAGAAGATCTGCTTGTAAGTTTCGACGTGGTTTCACTATTCACTCAAGTCCCGATAAAAGAGACCCTTGAAATCATCAAAAATAAATACCAACCAGCTAAACACCTCATGGAACTAACAGAACACTGCTTAACCAACACATATTTCATATACAAAGGACAAAGATACAAACAAATTGAAGGAGCCCTATGGGATCACCACTGTCACCCGTCATTGCAAACCTGTTCATGGAAGAATTTGAATCCAGAGCCCTGGCCAATGCCATCCACAAACCCAAACTATGGTTAAGATACATCGATGACACATTTGTGATTTGGCCCCATGGAAAAGAAAACCTAAACAATTTCCTAACACACCTAAACAGCACACACCCCAAAATCAAGTTCACCATGGAAACGGAAACAAACAAACAACTACCATTCTTAGATGTACTAATCTACAAAAAAACAGATGGCACACTAGGACACACCGTATACCAGAAGGAAACACACACTAACTGCTACCTCAACGCCCAATCCCACCACCACCCAGCACAGATAAACTCTGTGGCTAAAACACTAATTACCAGAACCAAACGCCTGGCAGACAAGACACACATTAAGACTGAACTATGCACCCTGACTAAAGTACTGACAGCCAACGGCTTCCACAAAAGCAAAATCACCAGCTTGATCCACAAAAACACACTGAAACATAATAGAGACCCAGAAGATGAACAGACCTATGAAACAGCTGTCCTGCCCTACATAAGAGGTACTACAGACAAAATTAGTAAGGTACTACACAGACATCACATCAAGACTGCCTTCAAAACAGACAGAAAAATAGCAGCCATCCTTAGCAACCCCAAAGATAAAATTGACCTGAAAAACCAAGGCATATACGAAGTCCCCTGTGCATTATGCCCAGCCACATACATTGGACAGACCAATAGAAGAATAAGTACCCGCCTGGATGAACACAAAAATGCAGTCAAAAAGCTGGAACACACTTCCTCACTAGTCCAACACATGGAAGCCACAGGTCATAGCATCAACTTCAATGGCACCAAAACCCTAGCCACTATAGAAAACCCTAGCCACAGAATCATCAGAGAAGCCATAGAGATTGAAAAAAGACCAGAAAGCATGAATAGAAGAGATGATTCCACCAGGCTGTCAATCATTTGGAAGCCTGCACTCACAAACAAAAAATATCCACACCACAAGCCAGGCAAACACCTGGGCACAAACAGATCCCCCTGATACCTCCAGCTCAAACACACCCAACCAGGCACCCAGATGAAACCCAGCTTCCTAACTAATGATAGCCGTCCATTTACCCGAAGCCAAGCTGCACTAAAGGCCTCCAATAAAGTAACACAATGCTGCCAGCCAATCAAGATACAAAAAGAGCCAAAAAACAAACAGAAGATATTAGAGACACCAATCAGGCAGAACACAGCAAACTCCGAGACCAATAAACACAGACCAAGACTCCCAACCAATCAGGATGAAGAAAAAAACCATTCTGGCACAGCAATAGGCTGCCCCAAATTTAAATCTGAAACCACTGTAAAAGTCTGACTCACAGACGAACACTATACAGAAGCCTGATGATGGCAGATGAGATTCTGCTGAAACGTTGTGTCAGCCTCAAGATATCTTCCTATTAGTATATTCTGTCTTTTAACTATTGCATATCTGCTGCTATGCTAATTTACTTCTTTCGGCTGTCATGAAACGGTGGGAGGAGGGAATCTTGGAGGGGAAGAAGGCAGGAGGTGTTTTGCATTCCTTTGCTGGGTTAGCAAGGGAGGGGGATTCTTTTCTTTAACTTTCCATTTCTTCGCTAGCTTCTGTCCCTTTTTGCGCAACTGCGAACTTTTATCAAAATATGTCAAGGTCAACTGACAATAGCCTCTTCACCACCTGGAGATGACCACATGATCATATTCAGAAGTTTTAATTGGAGGAATCATTTGAACTTTGGGGGGTGGGAGCACTTCTATTCCTTTGTATATGTGTTCTACCTGCCAATTTCTTAGTTTCGGAATTGGCTCTGTCGCCCACTTTATCTTCCAGTAAAAGAATAATCCTGCTCTACACCATGGAGTCTGAGTATTTCTTTCTTGGGATTTAGAGGGAGCACAGTCTGACACGTTGCTACAACTTTAAAGAACAACTACAATGACGTGGGAAATACCGAACAAAGCCGATGCCATACATGTAAGTACCATGAAAACTTAAGAAAATATATATATATATGTTTTCTTAAGTTTTCGTGGTACTTACATGTATGGCCTTCAGCTTTGTTCGGTATTTTCCTACGTCATAGTAGTGGTGCTTTAAAGTTGTAGCAACGTTTCAGCAGAATCTCATCTGCCATCATCAGGCTTCTGTATTGTGTCCGTCTGTGAGTCAGACTTTTACAGTGGTTTCAGTTTTAAATTTGGGGCAGCCTATTGCTGTGCCAGAATGGTTTTTATTTCATCCTGATTGGTTGGGAGTCTTGGTCTGTGTTTATTGGTCTCGGAGTTTGCTGTGTTCTGCTTGATTGGTGTCTCTAATATCTTCTGTCTGTTTTTTGGCTCTTTTTGTATCTTGATTGGCTGGCAGCATTGTGTTACTTTATTGGAGGCCTTTAGTGCAGCTTGGCTTCGGGTAAATGGACGGCTATCATTAGTTAGGAAGCTGGGTTTCATCTGGGTGCCTGGTTGGGATGTGTTTGAGCTGGAGGTATCAGGGGGATCTGTTTGTGCCCAGGTGTTTGCCTGGCTTGTGGTGTGGATATTTTTTTGTTTGTGAGTGCAGGCTTCCAAATGATTGACAGCCTGGTAGAATCATCTCTTCTGTTCATGCTTTCTGGTCTTTTTTTCAATCTCTATGGCTTCTCTGATGATTCTGTGGCTGGAATTTTCTATAGTGGCTAGGGTTTTGGTGCCATTGAAGTTGATGCTATGACCTGTGGCTTCCATGTGTTGGACTAGTGAGGAAGTGTGTTCCAGCTTTTTGACTGCATTTTCGTGTTCATCCAGGCGGGTGCTTATTCTTCTATTGGTCTGTCCAATGTATGTGGCCGGGCACCATTCTGGCACAGCAATAGGCTGCCCCAAATTTAAATCTGAAACCACTGTAAAAGTCTGACTCACAGACGGACACAATACAGAAGCCTGATGATGGCAGATGAGATTCTGCTGAAACGTTGCTACAACTTTAAAAGCACCACTACTATGACGTGGGAAAATACCCGAACAAAGCTGAATACCATACATATATATAAACTGGATTTACTCAAAGAACAATGACATGAATATAGAAAAAAAAATCATAGAAAGATGAGACTATAGGCATCAAGAAAACAGTTTGGAAGAGGAGTGAGTTTTGAGGAAAGAATAAACAATTAAAATAGCTTAAATCTTATTTTTAAATAATATATTACTTTTCTTCTGATGTCTCAGCAGGTGACTTTAAGCACAAAATAAGGTAAGTTACAATTTGGATGCCCCAAACGAAGACAATGGGAAATCATTTTTGTATAATTTATTTATTTGTTTATTTATTTATTTTATTTGTCAATTGCTTACAAGATAATAGGTATAATAGGTATAATAGGTATACATAGCTATGAATACATGAAATGGGTACATATAAGAAAAATAAAAGAAACAATAGGACAGGGACGGTAGGCATGTTGGTGCGCTTATGCACACCCCCTACAGACCTCTTAGGAAAGGGGTGAGGTCAATAGTAGACAGTCTAAGGTTAAAGTTTTTGGGGTTTGGGGAAGAAACTACAGAGTCAGGTAGAGTATTCCAGACATTGACCACTCTGTTGCTGAAGTCGTATTTCCTGCAATCAAGTTTGGTGCGGTTAACCTTGAGATTGTATTTATTGTGTGCTCTTTTGTTGTTATGGTTGAAGCTGAAGTATTCATTGACCGATAGGACATTGCAATGTATGATTTTATATACCATACTTAGATCAGACCGAAGCCGGCGTAATTCAAGGTTTTCTCAGTCTAGAATTTCAAGTCTGGTGGCATAAGGTATACTACAACGAGTAGAGGAGTGGAGAACTCTTCTTGTGAAGTATTTCTGGACTTTCTCAACTGTGTTAATATCAGATACGTAATGTGGGTTCCACACTGATGAGCTGTATTCGAGTATTGGTCTAGCAAATGTTTTGTATGCTCTAGTTAGTAGTGTGATATTACCAGAGAAAAAGCTACGTACGATTAGGCTAACAACTCTTAATGCCTTTTTGGCTATGTAGTTACAGTGAGCTCTAGCACTTAGATCATTGGAGATGAGTATTCCAAGGTCCTTTACAGAGCTTGGATCATCAACAAGATCTTGACTATTCAGCTTGTATTTTATTTTCTGATTTTTTTTGCCAATATGTAAGACAGAGCATTTATTTGTTGAGATTTGAAGTTGCCATTTGTTTGACTATTCTGATACACAGTCAAGATCTTTTTGAAGGGTAGCGGTATTGTCTGTGGTGTTGAATAGCTTTACATCATCAGCGAAAAGAACGAAGTTGCTCTTAATATGATCACAGAGGTCATTTATGTAGAGTATGAAGAGAGTTGGTCCTAGAACACTGTCTTGGGGGACACCATTATTGACAGTTACAGAATTTGTTAGGACACTCCCAATTTTGACCATTTGTTGTCTGTTTGACAGGAATGCTTCTAGACAGTTATGCAGTTGTCCAGAGATACCATAAGATTTTAGTTTTAGGAGTAGTTTGTCGTGTACCACTGAATCAAAGGCTTTACAGAAGTCTATGTAGATTGTGTCTATTGCTTTGCTCTGATTGAGTTGTGTAGTCCATATGTTTTTGCCATGTAAGAGTTGCAGATTACAGGATAGTTTTTTTCTGAAACCAAATTGTTTATTAGAGAATAGGTTGTTTGTCTTTAAGTGGAGGATAATGGATTGGTTAATAATTGATTCCATGACTTTACAGGTGAAGCAGCATAAGGAGATTGGTCTGTAATTTTCAACTCGGCTGGGGTCTCTCTTTTTGAAGGTGGAGATGTCTGTGACTTGTGACCATAGGTTAGACAAGGAGCTTTTCCTGAAAGATTTTTCAAAGATTATGCTTAGAGGTTCGGCTATGGCAGTGGATAGCTTTTTTAAGAAGTAGGCACATATTCCATCTGGTCCAATAGATAGAGATGGTTTTAGATTGCGTAGTGCTTTTTCAACAATGTCTTCTGTAAAATCGATATGTATTAGATCATTGTAGTTGTCTGTGGTTTGGCTAGGCATTGCCAAGAAAACTTTATTGGAATTGAGCTTCATAGAAAGGAGATGTTACCTTTTTAAGCATTCTTCTTAAAAGAACTCAGAACAGATATCAAGAAGAAATAAATTGATAAATTAGTTGAAATGTTGTTTCCCTTAGTCTGTTACTCCTGATTGTAAACCACCTTGAGTTCTTGTTGAAATGGATGGTCTTTGTATGTATGTATGCTGTATATGTGTATGGAAATGTAAATAAGCAAGCTAGTTCTTTCTAAAAGGATAGTTGTGTTAGTTATTTGTATGAAAAATAGCAAATAATTTTATGGCACTGTAACAGAGATGGTATTCAGCAGGTTCTGACCAGTTCTGGAGAACTGGTAGCGGAAATTTTGAGTAGTTCAGAGAACCGGCAAATATAATCTCTAACTGGAGATTTTACAGTATCCTTCCTCTGCCATGCCCACCAAGCCACACCCACAGAATTGGTAGTAAAAAAATCAGAATCTCACCACTGCACTGTAAATACTAAAAAAAATCACTTAAGATGTCATGAATCACAATATATTTCAGATGCATGGAATAGGATGTACAAACCAAGATGACAGATGAATCTATAATAATGGTTTGACATGGAATGACTGTGATCTGGCCTTAACCTTTTTTTGTTTTGTTTTGTTTTGTTTTGTATTGGTTTTAATCCTACTTTAGTTGCCCAGGGTCTTGATCTGCAAGTTGGACACTGTGTAAATAGATTAATTAACCTTAATGAAGTAATTAAAGAAAATTTATTTTTAGCATCAACATGGAGGTGATTTTCTATTGTCTTTTTCTGTGTTGTTTTCTCAGTTTCACAAAATTGCTTACATTTTCTATTGAAATCAATAGGATATCAACTGTACAGAATAAGGAAAATGACCTTGATGGAGATGTGAAAGATCCATTATGGAAGTGACAAGGTGTGAATGGTATTTTAGGTCAACAAGAGACAAAGCACATGCCAAAGAGGCTCAGATGGATAGCTCCTTAATTCACTAAACTATGAAGAAAAGAAAAAAAGTACAGCCCAAACAGACTTGCAAGATTGTTTTGTTATTATAGCCACTCTCAAAACTACTGTAGTTTTAGCTTTCCTTTGGAACTGATTTCTTACTCTAGTGTTCCTGATGGAGTTGACATTAACTGTGATATGCATGGATGGATCTATCTTTTTATAAAGAAGAATGTAAAAGAAATGGTAGAATATTTAAGGTATTATATTTGCTCTTTTTTTTTAAATAGAGAAGAGATCAATTATACATTTATAATGAATGTTCCAGCTCTTACACAATCCTCCAGAATACAGTTTGACATAATAGTATATAAACATTTACTTACTAGTCCACTGGCAAGACAAAGAACAGAACACATATAAGGTATAATAGGTCAGAAGGGCAAAATAGTTGATTTCCTCCTCCAGGTTGTTAGTAGCATGTCAGATTAGTTGTGCCAACAATTAAAGCGAGTGCATTGAGCAGAAAATAGAAATGAGTGGGAGAAAATGACTTTTCATCTCCATCAAAGATAGGTGATTTCTGAGAGCCACAAGGATATTGTTTAGAGAGGGCATATGGAGAAAGGGTAACTCCCTCTTCCCAAGTGATGAGTGATATATTCTCCCCAACTCTTTTTTTTTTTTTTAGCCTCTGCTAATTCTGGAATATAACCTCTCCCCTTCCCACTTCCCAACAGAAGTTTATAAAATAAATTGCATTTTTTTTCAGAAATCTGAATTGATGGTTTTAGAAGAAATTTGAAATGGTATTGAAGACTACAACTTGATTATCCCACAGAAATTCAAGTATTGCCTTTACAGTCAGCTGCAAATACCACCCCCACCCCCCAAATATATCTCTATGTTTTTTGTAATTTTCCTTTCCTTCCTGGCACAGTTTGGAAATGACAATCTTCAGAATGGAACAGAACCCAACAAATACTGAAAGTCAGACTTGGTTTTCTCCTTCTAGTTATGAAACCAGTGTAAATTCATTATATAATTCCCTACTTGTTGCTCTTTCCAAGCATTAATAGGAGCTTCACCTCTCTCAAGTATTGGATTACGTTCTGTTGTGTATAGACTTCCTCCATTATGGATCCACTCATAACTTTTCTTTGCACTCCAAAGTAAACTATGCTGTGGAAAGGCTTAATGTCTGCCCTCATTATTGTATGAATCTTTGCCTGCACTCCAATATGTCTGCTATCACCTTTGAAGAAGGAGAAATTATTATTGATTTACTTCTTTCAATTCAATTTCACTCAGTGACGTAGTGGCAAAAACAACAGAAGATAAGGTGGGAGCAGAAGGAAGACAGTATGGTGAATAATCAATGAAGCCATTGACATGGTGGGTGATGACATCATTAGCTGCATGGCATGCTGTCACTCATGTCACTGGAATTCTAGCTAGCACATTCAATGCCATGGTTCTGTTCACTGATTTGATTACTGGTCTAAACTTTATTCATCTAATACCCTACAAATATTGCTGAAGAATTCTGAGAGATGTAGCTCCAACGTACTAAGAGAATGCTGGATTGAATTGTATATCTAAAATAAAAAGTGGGCTGAATATTGTTAATTAAATAATCACTTTGGTTTGAGTTGGGGTATGTGGGTATCTATCTTAAAATATTCATTCACAATTCTCTGCTTTGTTTTATATGGTGATAACAATGCACAAATGTCTAAAATATCCAATAAAAATCCTAGGTTTTGAATTCTGAAGTACTTCAGTTTCTTCTGCCAAAACTGAGTAAAACATAATTTTGAAGATTTTCATATAACACACGTAACACTATTTTAAAGTTATAAATATATCACATAGCAGGTGGGTTCTTGAGATCAAGACCAGTAGCTGAATATTTGTTTTTCATTAAGTATTTGCTAAAAAAAGTAATTCTTCATATAAACAGGAGAGCTAAAGTTCTTTTAAAGTACAACATCTAACATATCTCATTCTCCTATTCTGGGGTTTAGCCAAAGTAAACCTAATTGACAAGAATAGAGAAGGTGAAGAAGTTCTTTTAACTCTTATGAGGACATGTCAGAACTGCATCCCAAAACCTTTCAACCTGTGGCCTTCCAGATAGTTACAGATACGGGTACTCTTTTCCAGTATGGCCTTTAACCATGATGGATGAAAATTTGGGGAGCCATTAAGGGTGATAGGTTAGGTAAAGTCTCTTTAAATAAAAGAAGATGGAAGTTTGCAAATATCTAGCCTTCAAGCCTGTTAACTGGTGGCCCACAGGCCAGATACATCATGTGCAGGCCATGCCCACTCCAGCTCTGCCAAGGCAAAAAACATCGCTATATATCACGATATGTCCTGTGACACAATCATGTTTGACACCCATATTAGATATATTACTGATTTCAATAAGAGTCTTAAGCATAACTGAGATCTCTTCAGAAGGAATAAATAGAATTTTAATACTCTTTCCTGGGGCTGGGTCATGTTCTTCTTTTCTAAACAGTTTTGCTATTGTTATTTGAATTTACAATCTAATGCTAAACCTATTAACTAGGATATTTTATATCTATTCAAAATTAAGTCCCATTATGTTCAATGGAAAGTACCCCCAGGAAACTGTTCTCAGATCAATGTCTACAGTCTGTTATGAATTGATGTTATGAACATTTTGAATTGTAAGAATATTTTATACTACTTATTGTATTCTTAATATATTTATTATGTTCTTGTTCCATTTTTTGTCCTCTCCAAGTCAGTTTTGATTCACAATGAGTGCCTGGACAAGTCTCTGCAGTTTCCTTGGGAAGATTTCAGAAGTGATTTGCCATTGCCTTGTTCCTAGGGCTAAGACAGTGTGACTGGCCCAAGGTCACCTTGATAGTTTAACTACAAAAACTCATAGTCTCCCAGTTTCTAACCTGATGCCTTAACCACTACACCAAACTGGCACTCTTTCTATCATAGGTGGTTCTATTTATTTATTTGCTTACTATGTGTTTATCCATTCAATCAATAGACCATATTTTCCGCACTATAAGACACACTTCCCTCCCCCACAAAAAAGTGGGTGGAAATGTCTTGTAGAACGAATGTAGCCAAAGCCCCGTCCACCCACCAGCTCCCACCCTTTGGCCGTTTTTGGCCTCCACATACCCCGTTTATCAATGCATCATGCATTGATAATTTGACAGACTTAAAATGTTCTAACACCCCGTTTATCAATGCATCATGCATTGATAATTTGACAGACTTAAAATGTTCTAATCATTTCAATGGTTACATAAATTATTCTGCTAATTGTAGATATGGCCAAAAATAGAAAGTGTTTCTACAAAAATACATAGACTTTTTTTTCAGTTTGTTGAACAACACACAGCTGTTTAAATACAGAATTAAAAATAACTTGGTAATAGCTCTAAAGAGAAGATTCAGCCAAAATGAATTTATTTGCTGTACTTCACACTCAGCTACAGTAGTTTGTTAGTAACCACATAAGTACAGAAGATTTTCAGTGGTTACCCATTTAATCAAAGCACTGAAATTTAAACCGCAATCATTGGTATGCATGCTGGTACTAAATTAAACGTGAGTTTGTTTCATTTTTTTAATTGATTTTTCTTTCTGGATGTAAAGGGAAAATATATATAAAAATACAGTAAGATAGAACAGGAATTTAATAGTAAAACAGCTATATTTTTGAATGCCTCTGTGAAACTATTATTCTGCTTGTAGTAGAAGCAGTGGTGGGATTCAATTTTTTTTACTACCAGTACTGTGGGCGTGGCTTGGTGAGCATGGCAGGGGAAGAATACTGTAAAATCTCCAGTCAGAGGTGGTATTTGCCGGTTCTCTAAACTACTTAAAATTTCCACTACCGGTTCTCCAGAACTGGTCAGAACCTGCTGAATACAACCTCTGAGTAGGAGGTTCAAATTACCGTATTTGCCGGCGTATAAGATGACTTTTTTGCCCTGAAAAAGATGCCTCCAATTGGGGGTCGTCTTATATGCCGGGTCGCCTTATACGCCGGCAAACAGTAATTGGGAAGCACTGCGGCTGCCCGCGGCTGAGGCACTTTGCGCACCGTGGAAGCGAATCCCGTGAAGCCGAAAGGAGCAGCCAGCCTTCTCCCAGCTCCCAAGGAAGCGAGGCTCGCACGCCGAGCTCCGCTGAGGTATCCGGCTGGGGCTGTCAGGAGTTATTACCGCTGGCGCGGCTCCGCGGCTCCAGTCCCAGCGTTGCCTCGGGAAGGAAAGGCAAAACCAGGAGCCGCTGCTGCCATTGCAAAATGCCGCCGCGGCTCTTCCTTTGCCTTTCCCTTCCCGAGGCAACGCGGACTGGAGCCGTGCGGAGCCGCGCCAGCGGTAACAACTCCTGACAGCCCCAGCCGGATACCTCAGCGGAGCCCGGGCGGTGCGAGCCTCGTTTCCTTGGGAGCTGGGAGAAGGCTGGCTGCTCCTTTCGGCTTCACGTGATTCGTTTCCACGGTAGACAAAAGTGCCTCAAAAAAAAAAAAAGTGCAAAAGTGGAAGGCGTGCGGAAGAGGGGGCGAGTATATAACAAACTATATTTTGAGTGGAAATGTTGGGGGTCGTCTTATCGCCGGGTCGTCTTATACGCCGGCATATACGGTATTTCAAGGCTGGAAAATAAAGTCCAGAAATATTTCACATGAAGAGTTCTCCACTCCTCTACTTGTAGCAAAATACCTTATGCCATCAGACCTGAAATTTTAGACCTAGACAACCTAGAATTATGACGCCTTCGGTCCAATCTAAGTATAGTACATAAAATTATCCATTGCAATGTCCTACCTGTCAATGAATACTTCAGCTTCAACCACAACAATACAAGAGCACACAATAGATACAAAATCAAGGTAAACTGCACCAAACTTGATTGCAGGAAATACGACTTCAGCAACAGAGTGGTCAATATCTAGAATACTCTACCTGATTCTGTGGTTTCTTCCCCAAACCCCAAAAACTTTAACCTTAGACTGTCTACTATTGACCTCACCCCTTTCCTAAGAGGTCTGTAGGGGGCATGCATAAGTGCACCAACGTGCCTACCATCCCTGTCCTATTGTTTCTTTTTCTTCTTATTAGTATCCACTTCATGTATTCATAACCATGTTTATACTTATACCTGTTATCTAATAATTGCTTGACAAATAAATAAATAAATAAATAAATAAAATAAAAATAAATGAAATAAAAATAAATGATAAATATGGAGAACATATCCATACAAAGTGACTGATGGATGGATTAAATTTATATGCCACTCTTTCAAGTGACTCTGGACAGCTTCAATTTATAAGTAGATCCTAAGCAAAAGTGTGTAGAATTGTAGTCCAATAAAACATAAAACATTGAAAGGTAGCATTTTGTGCCTGTCCACAATGTTGGCTAATGTCAGGAGTCAGGTGACACAGTTACTGTAGATTTAGCTCAAGTCACTTCCTTTCCAGTATTAAATATGTTTCATCGTGATTTTCCATTTTTAAAAGTCTTCACATAAGGTGTTATTGTGTGCGTTTCTAGTGATCTACACATGTTTATATTTTATTTCTCTATTACAGGTAGTGATACAAATTAATAAACTATATTACTGTGTGGAACTTAAAAGTTAAATTTCTCTTAGTGCCAAGGACAGGCATTCTGATTATGAAATATCTCATACTTTGTGTGCAACCAGTGGAGAAATCAAACAAAGGAACACAACATATACTTGGAAATCCCCTTTGCTGTTGGGTTTTTGTCTACATTCCATACAATTCCCACCAACTGGATATTTGATTCGTATTTATCATTGAAATTTATTTTAATTTTTCAGAGATTTCTGATACAGTTTCAATGTATCTTTTTTTTAAATAATAGATCTTTTAATACCAAAATGAGGTGTGAACTTCTCAGTTGAACTGACTTCAAATGACCTTGACTGTGAGATTTTATGAATAATTCTCAAGAGCTGCTCACCAGTACCAAATCATATGTTTTCATATTTAATTAATTTGTGTGAACACAAACATATCACCAAATTAGTTTTGGAGAAAAGAGTTTGGTAGTTTAAGCAGGAACTTGGACAGTTTCAAACCACAGCAGAAATTTTAGTAACTGTAATTAACAATGCATTCCTACTGATGCTTACTCCATGCTAATTAGAAGACTAATCCCAATATTTTACAAGCAATTTTCAATTATTGCACTGAACTAAATTGTAACACAAAGCTTAAACATTTTGTTTTGCAAACTATGGTTTATCGTGTCTGCAGGCCTTTATAAGCAGGTTTACTCAACATTCTAACCCTAGACTTTTAAACCCAACTTAGTGCTCAAGAATATAAGATGATAATGTTGTATTGGGTGGATTTACATATTGTGCCAAACCACATTGTTGTTTGGCTTTGGTCTAAAGGGCATGTAAAACCAATCATTGTGTTTTACATAAGAAACAGCTGAAAGGAGAATTTTTTTAAAAAAATAGGATGTAACTATGATTGTGGGATTGAAGCCTGGTCGCTTTTCACGTGCAACATATGAAAAAATCGGCAAGACTTTGAGCATATGGTCTCGACTGTCATTTGACATTTTCTGATCCCACTCCTGTGGTTTATATATTTGTAATTGCAAGCAAAAGTCAAGCAAACCTTAACTCCAACCTTGGTAAGAAAAAATACATATCAGACTGGAGTGTGCACATAAAAATACATACCCTATTTGCATTTTTGTGGAAATTAAACATTAAATGTTATTTTACTCTTTGGCTATTTGATAAATCATTCCTTATCCTGTGCCCTTATTCCTTCATCTTGCATTGAACTTTGTGATTGTAGAGGTGATCTGAACTTACAGGTAGTACTTGTTTAGTGACTGCCTTGTTTGGTGACCATTCATCATTGCTATGGTGATAAAAAAAATAACTATGTGATCAGTCCTCATTTGTATGACCTTCTGTAAAGCAAAGAAAAGCTAAAGTAAGATCATGGGCATAGTCACAGTTTCACTTAGTAACTTCTTCACTTAATGATTAAAATGTGGGTCCCAGTTGTGATAAATGATTAATGAAGACTACCTGTATCTCAAACCACTTAAGTTGGGGTATTTACCTACACAATCTGGCATCATTAGGGGGAAATACAACAACACAGAACTGACATCTTTGACATTTGTTGTGAGTTTTATTTATTTATTTATTTTATTTAGCACTTACTTTATACATTATTTTGGAAAGTGTCAAAAGCTTTAAAGGATAGAGGTGGCACTGTAAGGGAGGAGAATGGGACAGAGATGTAAGTTATTGACCTTTTTTATATTAAGATACACTAGCTGCCCATGCTTTTCAGGAATGACAACAACTCTTCCACTGCATGTTTTCAGGAACCCACCAAGTTGCCAGGAGAAGGAGGCATCAATAAAAAAATTCCACGGAGCCATTTCTCCCAACTGAGTGGAACTCATATTAAGTATGAATCTGTATCTGATGCCCTTGATGCCTTATGCCAGTTGAGCTACTGCTCCATCTGTTGATTAGATGCTCTGCCACTCTAACCAAAACTGGAATTAAAGAACTTTCTGGGTGCCTATTTGGACGTTTCATCACTAGTGGATTCATTGTGGTCATAAAACAAACTATAAGGCATCTCCGGTAGAATTTATCTCTTGTAGAAAAGGCTAGTAGAATGGATGAATTAAATTTTCGAAATGTTACCAAGTGGACCTATGTATTTTTCATCTTTGAAAGTTTAGTATTGAATACAAGGCGTCTCTCCTTGTATTTCCAGTAAGAGCCACCATGGCGCAGTGGTTAGAATGCAGTATTGCAGGCAGACTCTGCTCACTGCCAGGAGTTCGATCCTGAGCAGCTGAAGGTTGATTAAGCCTTTCATCCTTCCAAGGTCGGTTAAAATGAGGACCCAGGGGCAATACGCCGACTCTGTAGAGAGTGCTGTAAAGCACTATGAAGCAGTATATAAGTCTAAGTGCTATTGCTACTTCCTTGAGGTAAGAACAAAACATTGTGCAACCACAAGGCTCTCTAAGAAAGCATAGAGGAAAGAGGCCTGACTTTCCACAAAGCACAGGATATTTTAAATATCAAGATGTTTAAAAGGTGGGGACGGGGGTTTTTTAAGAGATTTCTTGATCAGCTTCTGAAATTTCAAAAGTAAGTGCCATCATTGTATCTGATCTAGTCAATATTCCTATGTTTTTTTTTTAAATGTGAAAAATTGCTGGATTCTTATAGTGGATATGCTCTTATAACAAAATATAAATGCGTACTTCACTTGAAGCCACTTGACCGCACGTGAGTAACTCTATCAAAACAAGAACAATTTTTAAAAAAAGGAATACTCCTTTCAAAGTGAAGGATTAATGTTAATACTGTTAATCTTTAATAAACTATGTTGACCTCTCTCTGTCTCTTACCACTAACTTAACGATTTCTGTTAAGTATGGAGAATAATGGAGACCAGACATCTGACCAGTGACTTCAACTCTTTAATAACAGTGAATAGAACAGAACAGAGCAAGGCCATGGGCAGCAGCAACCCTTTTATAGGGTTAGCTGCTACCTTATTAACCAATGAGATGAGCAACAATTCAAACTAATAACCAATAATAATTGTCCAAATAGTGGCCAATCAGGGATTAGTTCTGGCCCAATCCAAAGTTGTTGTATAAGGACCAATCAAGTGTGCAGGTTTCCAAACCCTGATTTGCATTTAAGTTATTAACTTTTATTGATTCACAACACCCTCCCCTTGGGTTCCGTTTGAGGGAGCTGTAATAAAATCCTCAAGATAGACAGGCCGTTTGGTCTGCCTGGATGATTTCGAGGCTCCACGGTTTTGGTCTAAGGTCCGGTTCGGTGGAGCGTTTGGATGATCTTTATTAAATTCTGTTTCGCTGCACGGTGATTCCGTGCTGCTTTCACTCTGGTTGTCTCTGCTACTCCATGTTTCTTCGGGTTTTGCAGTTCGGTTTCCCCGTATTAAAGTTCCCTGAAAGAGTCAACTCCCTCCCGCTTCGGCGTTCCGGTGTCTCGCTGGGCCGTAGGGTTTCCGTTGGCCTGGTATTTGTCATATCAAGGTCAATTTCCTCGATATTTCCTCCCCTTGAGTTAGTGAACCCGGGAGTCATGGGCGCTGGGTGGTAATCTCGATCGGAGTTGGTCTATGTGGCGTTTCCACACCCTCCCATCGTCTGTTAGCAGGCGGTAAGATCTAGGCCCGGTGAGGTGGATAACGGTTGCGGGTATCCACAATGGGTCACCGGAAAGTTTTGGCAAAGATTAAATCGCCTACCTTAAATTCCCGGCATTTGCTGCTGGAGCCGAAGGGCTTTTCCGGTGCGAATGCGGGGTGGAGCCGGTCAAGGTGCGATCGTAGTTTCCGCCCCATAAGAAGTTCAGCGGGTGTTTTGTTGGTCACGCTGTGGCGTGATATGCTGTAACAAGAGAATTCGATTGATTTTCTCGTCGATGTTGCCGAATTCCATTTTGTGAAGGGTCTTTTTACAAATTGTACCATGCGTTCTGCACGTCCATTGGCCGCAGGGTGTGCGGGCGAGGTTAGCGCATGGCGGATGCCCGATCAGCAAGATATTGTTCAAAGGGTAACGCAGTAAACTGTGGGCCGTTGTCCGAGACCAACAAGTCTGGGAACCCGTGTGTGGCAAATAGTCTGTTTAATTTATTGATAACTGAGTCCGTTGTAGTTGTGTTCATTCGATGGATCTCGAGCCAATTTGAATAGGCGTCGACAGTAATAAGGAAAGTGTGTCCTTTGGTAGGCCCCGCAAAGTCAATATGAATACGGGACCATGGTCCTCTCGGAGTTTCCCATTCGGTCGGGATTGCTTTAGGCGGAGCGTTGCTGGCGTCTTGGCAACGTTGACAAGTAGCGACCCAGGCCTCGATTCTTTGTCGATTCCCGGCCACCAAGCGTAGCTGCGTGCAAGTGCTTTCATCCGCACGATACCGGATGTCCTTCATGCAATACCGCCAAAACAGTTTGTTGAAATTTGCTAGGGATTACGACTCGATCGCCCCCCACAAGATACAGCCTTTCTGGGAAAACAGCTCGGTTTGGCGGCTTTTGAAAGGCGCCCATTCCAGTGCTATTTGGTCTGTCGGCCACCCCGTTCAACCCAGCGTAGGATGTGTTGCAGAACGGGGTCACGTTTTTGTTTCAAAGGCAATGTCTCTAGCCGTCAATGGTGGCACATGTAGAGCTTCGATCTGTAGTGTTGAGATGGTGGGGGCTGGATCTACAACAGAGTCTGGAAGCGGCGTTCTGCTCAATGCATCAGCATGGAGAATTGACTTCCCGGGCGATGTTGCAAGGTGTAGTTGTAGGCCGCCAAGAATTCAGACCAACGGGTCATTCTGGGGGACAATATATACGGGGTTGGTTTATTACCCGCAATGATTCCCAATAGCAGTTTATGATCAGTGATTATGGTAAATGCACGGCCATAAACATATTCATTAAATCTTTTAACTGCAGCCACAATAGCTAAAGCTTCTTTGTCCAGCTGACTATAATTTCGTTCAGCTTTAGCTAAGGTTCGCGAAAAAACGCGATGGGGGCTTCCGCTCCATTTGGTAATACGTGGGCCAGAATTGCCCCAACCCCAAAGGTGATGCGTCACACGTGATAGTGAGCGGCAGAGTCTCGTTGTACTGCATAAGTACAGAATCAGAAGTTAGCAATTTCTTTACTTGTTGGAAAGCATGCTGTTCCCGTTGTCCCCACACCCACGTTGCTTTTTGTCTAATAGTCTATGCAATGGTTCAGCTACCGTTGCTTTGTGGGGTAAAAAGACATTATAGAAATTGATAAGTCCAAGGAACGCCTGTAGGTCTGCCTTGTTCCTTGGAGTGGGGGCCTTTTAATTGCCCGTAATTTGTCTTCGGTGGGATGGATTCCTTGGCTGTCCAGGAGATATCCCAGAAATTCTACTTTCTCGGTACATAACTGGCATTTATCTTTTTTACTCTGAGGCCTGCATTTTGGAATCTTCGTAAAACCTCTCTGGGTCGTTTTTCTAGAATGTCTTTGTTAGGTGCGGCGATGAGTACATCGTCCGAAATATGGGACAACGCCTCTTATCCCTTGTAACAACCTTTCCATTAAACTCTGGAAGATTCCAGGGCTACGCTTACCCGAATTGGAGCCGGTTGCATTTAAATGCGCCCCATGCGTTATGATCGTTGCGCCTTGGCTGTGGTTGGATCTACAGGCAATTGTTGATACGCCTGGGCTAGATCTAGTTTGGCGAAACTTCCCGCCACCCAGGGAATGGACCAAGTGTTGCACTACCGGCACTGGATATGCACTTTGCTGCAGTGCGTGGTTTAAGGTGGCCCGGTAGTCTCCGCAAATTCTTAGGGACCCATCAGGCTTGATAGGCGTCACTATCGGGGTTTCTCAACGGGCGTGGTCGGTGGGTTCCAGTACGCCCTGCGCTATTAGCTTATCGAGTTGTTCGTCGATTTTGGGCTTCAAGGCGAACGGCACCCGACGCGGCTTAAGGCGGATGGGTGCTATCTCAGGGTTCAAGTTAAGCGAGATCGGGGTCCCCTTGTACTTGCCTAGTCCGTTCGCACAAACGTCTTGGAATTCTTGCACGAGTGCTTCCTCTCAATCGCTGCTCTCGCCCTGTGGACTCCGGCTACAGTGATTCCGAGCGGTCTGAACCATTGAAGGCCTAAAGGCTAGGCCTGTCGCGGTCCACGACAGTCAGTGGTAGTGCGACGGTGCGGTCCTTGAATGAGACCTGGAATCTGCGGGACCCGACAACGGGAATTCTGTTACCCTGATAGTCTTTGAGTATAACCCTTTGAGGGTTAAGGTCTTGGCGGCGAATCGTTGGAATGAGCTGTTGTAGCGTTTTCCACGATACCATCGAGAGGAAGATCCCGAGTCCACTTCCATCACACAAGGTTTGTTTTCGATGGTGACCTTTACTCGGATTTTCCCGGCATCAAGGGATGTAGCGTGGCCTATGGTGATTGTTTGGTGGGTCTCTTCCGCCAGGTTTCTTCGCGCCTGGTGGAAGTGGTGGATGGTTTGTTTCTGTAGGAGTGGTTTCCATTGGTGGTTCAATTTTTCTCGGTGTGTGCCAAGAATCCTGAAGATTGGCATTCGCCTGTCGGGGTTTGGAGTTCTGTTTGCTTCTGCAAACCTTTGCGATGTGACCTCGTCTCCCGCAATTGCGGCAGAGTGCGTCGAGGAATTTGCAGCCGGATCGTGGGTGATTGACTCCACAGCCGGCGCACGGTCGAAATGAGTGTTGTGTGGACTGGTCTCGCTCCGTTCAAGTCGGTTGACCTCTTCCTCATCGCTGTTGGACGGGGACTATAGGTCTTCGTGGTGAGTTGATACCGGGTGTCTCTCTGAGCGAGGCGAGGTATCAGTGGCGAGTTTACGGCGGTGCGTTGGTGCGGCGCATTCGGGCTGGCGACTTCTTGGTCGCCTCCGCTGCCGAGGCTTCTTTAAGGGCATCGGTGAGGCTGATGTCCCCTTAGCCATGATTTTGCTCTGGATCGTGCCGTCTTCTAGGCCCAGAACCAGGCGGTCCCGGAGGGCTTCTTCTAAGTCTGCGAATCCGCAGAGGCCTCCAAGGTGCGGAGGTCCGCGATGTAATTGGCAAGGCTTTCGCCTTTCCGTTGATCCCTCTGGTAATATTCGTGTCTTCTGACTAAGGTTGGCACGGTGGGCGCGTAGTGAGGCCGTAGTAAAGGCTCGAGGACGTCCCAGTCCATCTCTTTTACCTCTGCTGGCTTGGCAAGTGACTTTGCCATTTTAAACACGGTAGGCCCGCAGTGAGTTAGAAAGATAGCTCTTTTTTTGCCGGTTGTTGCATCTTTCAAATTGTTGGTCTCCAGAAACATCTGGAACCGATCCATGTATGCCTCCCAGTCTTCGGTTTCTGGGTTGAATGGGGCGGGTGGTACGGCACCGCTGGCCATGTTGCCGTTGATGGTGCGTGTTCGACCACGTGCTCTGTTGGTTGCTCTGTAGGTTAGTCAGCTCTTCGGTCTCCGGATCCCACCCTCGTCGCCAGTGTTAAGTATGGAGAATAATGGAGACCAGACATCTGACCAGTGACTTCAACTCTTTAATAACAGTGAATAGAACAGAACAGAGCAAGGCCATGGGCAGCAGCAACCCTTTTATAGGGTTAGCTGCTACCTTATTAACCAATGAGATGAGCAACAATTCAAACTAATAACCAATAATAATTGTCCAAATAGTGGCCAATCAGGGATTAGTTCTGGCCCAATCCAAAGTTGTTGTATAAGGACCAATCAAGTGTGCAGGTTTCCAAACCCTGATTTGCATTTAAGTTATTAACTTTTATTGATTCACAACAATTTCCTAGATGTGAATCATGATAGACTACAGAAACAGTTGTTGCATATTTATTTCATTTATTTATTTATTAAATTTGTTTGCTGCCCATCTCATCATAAGGCAACTCTGGGTGGCTTACAACGTTAAAACATGTATTTGAATGTGCTGATTATTTACATAGGCCTCAGCAATTTTAAAACTTTAATTGCTTAGTTTTGTGTCAGGTTTAAATATTTCTAAACATTTCTCTAACCTTATTGCTTTTCGAATTAAAACTCCCAGATTCTCCTATTTGTATGACCAAGGATCACAAAGCTGCAGACAAATGAAATGAAATTTGATTTTTCTGGCTGTGGTTATCAGGATAACAGCAAAGTCGAACTTTTCCCTACATTTAAAGATGAATGATAATGATAATTTAACTATAATTTTATTAGAGCCGTGGATGAGATGATCATTATTACAGGTGGTCCTAACTTAGTAATCACATTGGAAACAGCAATTCAGTCATTAAGTAAAGCAGTCACTAAGTGAAACTACAACTGTGCTGATTATCTTACTTCAGCTTTTTTTTTTACAGAACTGTCAATGTCATAGAAGGGAAGATTAGTAGCAAAGTGACTTTTTCATCACGGTCATAACTGTAAATAGTCACTCTATGAAGCAGTCACTATAAATGAGAACTACTTATCAAAACCATTTTTCTGAATTAATTTTAGCCTTCGTTCCATAAATTAATCCTGTTTTCACACAATACACTAAGCCATTATTGGGTTAACCGTAGTTTATTGAATAAAGAATTGACTGGGTTCATGTCACGTAAGTCAAAACTATACCAGATACAACATAGTCCAGCGCATGGGTGAGTAATATGTAAGAGGACTGGCCTATGGCTTGTATCTCTGAGAGAGCCATAAAATGCTATCTGATGATATTATCACATTATAAGAAGGAGCCAGAATTGAGGGGAAATAAAATTATTTTATTAGGAGTTATAGTTGAGAATTGGAATAGGTGGTATCAAATCACATCCATTCCGATTTTTTTTTTAAAAATGTATTGCGACTATGTGAGCAATATATTGCCTATATTTCTGGAACCAAAATAAACACATAAACAGTATAATAGCCAAAGAAATAAAGAGAATGACAGCTATTTTCTTAGGTATAAAGAAGATTTTAAGGAACAGAGCTCATCTTGTTATGATTAAAGGGAGAAAAACCCAAGACACATTGTTGATAACATTACAAATTAATATAAAATATCAACCAAATATCAGCCATTTTGTCATTTTCATAGGAGAACAAATTTGCATAAATCCATTATCATACATAAAGATTTTACAGGGGGTATGGAAGAGACAGGATAATACCCAATTATGTTCATGTCTTAAGTCCTTTATTTTTGAAAATGCTGGCTTTCAGCCTTCATAGGTATAAGTAATACATTACTAGCTATAAGATCAAAACAAGAAGTTATTCCATTCTTTAATAATTCTTCATGGCCCTCTTCCTTTTACCACGTATCAATTAAACACATTTATGGCTTGATTTATTTCATATGGTATGTTATAATGTGATTTCTTGAGCTTTGATGTGTTACATTCAGTCAATTATGCCATATTCTGTCAACCCTATCCTAAAAATCCAGAGTTTAGCCCAATTTATGGAAAAGGCCAAGGATCATTAGGTTCCAAAAGCACATCTGCAGACTTTTACTTAATAAAATGTATTTTGTGTATAGATGTAGCATGGTTTTGTAACTTTTAGGAATTCAATTTAAGAGCAGAATCTTAGCCTGGAAAAGTTCTATTCTTGAGCAATATTTTTGTAAGGGTAAATATTCCGTTAAACAAGTGTTATTTAAGCCCATAGCAAATAATGATGACAGTAATTATGATAATGTAAATCTAGATTGTTTGAGTCTATAAACCTACCTAGAACTTCTGGTGGAGTCTACAACTGCAAAGATTTCTATTTTTTCCTATACATAATGTCACACTTCTCTCACTATCCAGTTGAAAATTTCATTTATACTGACCTTCATATGTAATTTTCCTAAAGATCCCTCTCTCCCTAGTCAAACCTATGAACATTATAACCTTTCTAAACAATGAGATGATACTTGAAAAAAGATATTCTCCCTATCAGGAGAAAATGATGGGTCCATTCAAGTAGCCTTTGAAGAAAACCAGGTTGTGTACATCAGTATATCAAATCTTTCTATAATGTGGGATTGAAAAATATGCCGTGGAATGGATTATCATACACTATGTGGAATTATGTGAGAAAGTGTTGTTTTGCTCTGCAAATCTACATTGATGCCAATCACTACCAAGGAAGGCATTCAAATCTTGAGGTGGACTATGCCCAGCTACTTCTTACACTTATGCTTTTCAGTTTTTGTGCACACAAACACATGTGTGCAGAGAAGACCACCAAAAATCAGCAAGCCACTACTGCTTTTCTTTTCTGAGTCACAACAAATTTTATTGGACTTGTGAAGCCACCTAATCATCAAATGATGGAAGGATGCTTCACTTGAATACCCCTTTGAAACTTATCACAGGTACACCATGGTATTTGGCAGGTAACTCTACAAATTAGCCTTAAGGGTATTTCAGTCAATAATCCTAAATATAGCTATCTGTGCTGTGAGACACTTGTGCAAAATCAGGAACCCTTTCCAGAAAGGAAATCTCTTTCACTGGCATTGTTAGATTACTTTAGGGACACAGTCTGCTGAAGCAGTGTGAGGAAGAAACCTCCAGGCATCTGTAAGGTAAAGAAGAAAAAAACAGAATGGAGAGCAGAGAGCAGTGAGAAGAGAAGAGCTACTGTAGCTAGAAGTCAAGAGGACAGGGGCAGCTTTAGAAGAAGAAGTTGCTCTTCTGAGGTGCTTGAAGAAAAGAACAGTGATAATCATATGGAGGTAGAGGGAGTAATCCAACATCATCAAGCAAAACCATGCTACCGAAGCCAACTTAGGACTGGCATTGCAAGTCAGCAATAAAAAGAAAACCAAACAGCCATTGCTAAAGTATATCTAATCGGTTTTGACCTTGGATTATTTAAGTAATTCAAGTATTGAAACCAGGTAGTTGGTAGTCTAGCACCATAAATATCCTTGCAGTGGGAGAGGGGGTAAGATGTCTCCATACAATTGACGTGCCACCCCTTTTTAGTTCATAAAATAAAGCAGAGTTTCAGTCATACCATCAAGGCCACTTTTTTTTGATCCTCCTGCATAGACAGCCCTAACAGGATTTGATTTTTCCCATGAAGAAGAAGCTTAGTTTAAATACTAGGAACTTTTCTTTACTTCTGTTAACCGTACCACTTTATATGGTGCGTATCACTTTATATGTGAGCATGAGTAGGATTTTGGCAAGTGTAGTTAGCTGATTGCTTCCTTCTTCAATCAGCTGGGGACCCATCTAAACTTGTAGCCCCCAGTGGCTGTCCTAACAGTAAAAGCATTGCCTTGTGGAAAGGCCAGTGTCTTAATGTTACAATGCTCTTTGATGGACGTCTTGAAGGACACCCCTTCCTCAAATTCACTTCCACTCAAGTCCAGGGAACTGTGACTGCTGCACGTCTGCAGCCCATGGAAAGCTCCATACATGTGGACAGCTTCATTCTCTCCACGAGGACGTTTCGGGCCTCTGTCATCATCAATGGATTGCAGGGCTGCATTGCATTTTTCCGATATTTCCCTTAAGATTTCGTTCACTTCCATGTCCTCCTCATGCTCAGGAACTGACATCTGCTCAAGGCTTCTCTTGCCAGGGCCACAGCTGAGGGAAAGGTCAGCACTGTCTTTGCTCTGAGGAAGCATCAATTTCTGCCACAATCAAAAGCACAAATTTTGGAAGACATTAGTTGCACGTCATGCTTGTTATTTTACTCCCCAACAGACTATATTGCTAAAATCGCTCATACACTAAAAACAAGCAGAAAATAATTAATTTGAGTACATACTCCTATTTGAATTTGGGGAGGGGGGTCTCATAAAATGGCTGCTATGGGTGAGGCTGCTTGTCATTCATAAAATCAGCACATCAAGACAGAAAACACCCATGATCCATTCTGTGCCTTCCCTATCCAATTAATCTTGTTTATTAGCCACAATACATAATTACAAACCAAGCAGTGGGCCATAATCATCCACCATTTGGTTTCTTTAAGAATATTTATAGATAAAATCAAAATAATGCTGGAGTTTTGTGCCTTTGAAATAGACCAGATCAGGAAACAGAGTCCTGTCTTATAGGGGTGATATTTTATTGTTATAGGATATAATACATAATCATGAAAGCCTACAATTGTTTCTCATTCATTCATTCGTTCATTTTCTATTTATATAGCTGCCCTTTGCTGCCCATTTATATGACCCTTTGCTCATCTTATTCCAAATAGAATCAAGACAGACTTAATTTGAATTTCTTTCTCAGGATTTCCCCTTTCCCAGTACTAAGTTATTGTTTTTCCTCCCTTAATGCCCCTCTATGTATTCCTGAAGTATGTATATATGTATGTATGTATGTATGTATGTATTTTATTTATTTACTTATTTATTTGTTTGTTTGTTTGTTTGTTTGTTTGTTTGTTTGTTTATTTATTTATTTTCATTTCATTTCTATAGCTGCCCATCTCAGGTAAGTGACTCTGGGCATTGTATAGTGATTAACACAGTTTTAAATATAGTATAGTATAAAAATAAATACATATGGTGGTCAAGCTAAACCATTATCATAGGTGTCCATATAGTCAGGAAACGGAACCCTTCAGACAGTCAGGGGCCCAGACCTGAGCAGATAACCAGGTCTTCAAGGCCTTATGAAAAGCCACTAAGATCAGGGTCATCCTAACCTCTGAAGAGAGGATATTCCAGAAGGCAGGGCCTGTGGCAGAGAAAGCATATCTCCTAATTCCTGCCAGATAACAGTCTCCAGAGTTGCTTTGTTTTGTAGCATGTCAGTTTCTAATTTTTTCTTAATTAAAAGAGACTAAACAAAAACAAAGTCTAATTGATCAGGAAGCCAGGGAGACATAAAATAAATTTAACTTTAGTGTAATATGTCAGAATTAATCTCTGATTTTATGCTTGGAGAATATACCAGGGTTTAACCCAAGAGTTTTTTTATGAGTTATGTGAAGCCATTTTGACCATAAAAATAACTTTGCTTTATGACGGTATGACCACCTAAAAGTGGTATAGAAGTGACCTACTGGGAGAGACACTTTAGCACTTACATCTAGCACAGAAGCAAGCTGTTTGGCTTGGCTGGCTAATTCTTTTAGCTGGACATTTCTCTCCTTAAGAGAAGCAATTTCTTCTTGCTTTTGGGTCAATGTCTCTTGAAGCTGTTGGGAATAAATATGGTCAGGTAAGAATCACGAGCACAGAATACCTTGTCAAACAAATGTTGCCAGCAACCAAACGTTGTGATCTATCCCTTCCCTTCTCTCCCCTTCCCCCAAAAACTTTATCTTGCTAAAGTGCTTAATTTTAATGAATGGCAGTGAAATTCAAGTTTTTCAACCTACATTTTTAAACTGCACATTAAAAGATTAGCCCACAACATACAAATCAAAGAAATATTGAAATTTATTTTCAGTAGAAAATCATTTTAAAAGCCACAGGTTGTTTTTTTAAATGCTATAGACAGATGCAGCTAAAACCAATGCATTTTATTGTTTGTTTTATTTTTAGTACCTTTGAGTCAGTGTTTGACTCCTGGCAATTGCCTGGACTAGTCTCTGCAATTTTTTGTGAGTACAAGATTTCAGAGTGATTTGCCATTGCCTCCTTCCAAGGACTGAAAGAGAATGACTGGCCCAAGGCAGGTCACCCAACTGGCTTTATGCCTAAGGTGATACTAGGTCTCTCAGCTGATGCTTAACCCCTACATCAGAGTAGCTCTCTTCCTATTAATTATAGTACAGCTTCCATATTTGAGGTACAAAAACATGCACACCATTAGACAGCAGTAACGAGATAGGGAAAATACTTTGCTTCCATCTGGGAGTTGCCTGAATTTTTTTCATCTCAGTATTATTCATCTTGCTGCAGTGCTCAATGCATTATTGTTCAAATGGCTTGCTGCTAAGTAAATGCCTACCTTACTTTTCATAACCGTTCGCTCTTCGTACCTGATTATTTTCCACAAGTGCATCCCCCAGCGCCTTTTGATTTTGATCTGCCAGTTCTTTCCAGTACTGCTCAGTGGATGAGACACTCTCTAGATTCAGATCGATTGGTACAGGTTTCTGGAGGCAGGGACTGGGGGGGCTTCCACTATCCACAGGGAAAGGAAAATCCAGCAGAGGAGCCATCAGAGGAGAAGGATCTGGAGAAGAATAGGAATAAAATTATATAATTGGTTGACTCCATTTATCTTGCTGGCATGTGTGCAATGTAGCCGGGGAGCAATTAAAGCTAAATTAAGCGCAGAACAACTAACTCAGAAAAAATGTCAGTGAATCCCCAAAAAGCAGCATCAGGTTGCAGACAGTTCTTTCCAAAGATTTGAACTGTTTTTCTTTCAGATGAGCATTGAACTTAAGCTAAAGGCTACAGGTTATTCAGCTATAGTATGATTAAACAGCTATTATCCCATTTGGCTTTTTATAATATTTTATAATATTTTCTGAACAGCATTCCTCAAAATGAAAAAGGTCTTCTGCAGTCACGACATAAACCTAAGATTGAAAATCAGGCTTGTCAGATGCTACATCTTTTCCATCCTGCTCTGCGGAGTAGAATGTTGGTCTCTGACAGAAAGCCACTTGAAGAGACTAGAAGCACTTGAAATGTGGATTTATAGACGGCTGTTACATATAAGCTGGGCTGACAAAATCAGAAATGCGGAGGTGATAAGCCACCTAGGAAAGCCAAAGAAAATCATCAAAACCATAAAAAAGCAAAAGTTGGAATATTTTGGAGATGTGATGTGACACCCGGAAAAATACCACATACTTCACTTCATCCTCCAGGGAAAAATTGAAAGCAAATGAGGTCCAGGAAGAAGAACATCATGGCTTCAAAATCTAAGGGGCTGTTTTGGACAAAGCTCAACAGCTTTCATGCAGTTGATAAAAAGAGGATCACCAACATGATCGCCAACATCCGATGATGGATATGGCAGAAGAAGAAGAATATTTTTTCAGTTTAAATTCCTTCACTCAAAAAGAACTCTTACCAATACAGATAGTCCTTAACTTTCTACGATGTACAATTGAATGAAAAATATCCATTGCTAAGTAAGATAGGTTGTTAAGGAAGTTTTGTCCCCATTTTATGACTGTTCTTGCCACAGTTGTTAAGTGAATTACTGCAGTTATTAAGTTAGTAACACAGTTGTTAACTGAATTTGGCTTCTCCATTGACTTTGTCAGAAGGTGTGATGACCCAGGGTGGGATACAAAATAAACACAGTCACAAAAACAGGTGAAGCCCCTTTTATTCCTTCCCTTTGCTTCAAACCTCCAAATATCCTTGACTGGAGGCAAAAACTCCCCCACAAGCAGCTAAGACAAGGAGGAAATGCCATTTAAACTAAAAATGTCTATACATTATAAAGAGTAAAAACAATACAAACCACACTGAAGCAATTAAGGGAACCAGGCAAGATAGGGGCTTGAAGACATCCACAGATATTGGAACACACACTGGGAAGGACGCCAAACTCAGAGAGGAACAACAGACTAGAGATATTTCCACGCTTTGTTTCCAGCACTGACCCATACACATGTCCATCCTTTTAACCAGTTCTCACAACTGAAGCCCATGAAGAGGATCAAGGCCCTTTCCTCCCCCGTAGACCATGCCATTCACACCTCTCCCTTATCCTCTCCTCCCTGTGTGCCCTAGGATGGAGAGGGGATGGGCCTGGGTCCTCCTCTGACTGCCCTTCCCCAGCCTCCTCCACAACCTCCGGAGCCACACTTCCACTCCCTGTCGGCTGTTCCTCCTCTCCCTCAGAGTCAGTCTCCAACAGGGGCATGACAGAAGGTGACAAAAGGTGATTCCATGACCCTTGGACCCTGCAACTGTCATAAATACATGCCTGTTGCCAAGCATCTGAATTTTGATCACATGACCATGGGGATTCTGCAATGGTGGTAAGTATGAACAACCATCATAAATCACATTTTTCAGTGCCGTTGTAACTGTGGGCTGCCACTAAATGAAAGATTGTAAGGTGAGGATTACCTGTAGACATGAGTGTCTGCAGAAGGGGTAACAAACAAACAAGCAAAAGATTGCCAGCCACAACTGTGTGTCCAACCCACAATGCTTCCCCTTTTATAGGTGCTGCACATGAAACTCACCTAAAAATGACAGGGCTTTGATCACATGGCTGCAGCCACCATATATATTTTTCCTCACACCCCTGCCAGTAGAACTTGATTTTCACCCACTAAAAACAAATAGATTATAGGGGGAAAGATTATTCTAAACATTTCAGGGGTTTGCCACTAGAGGGCATCAGATTAGGAAAATTTAATTGAAAGGAGTTTCCCTAAATTTAAAAGGATTTTCTTACAGATTAACAGAGTTGGAAGGGACCTTGTAGGTCATCTAGTCCAACTCCCCCACCCAAGCAGGAGACCATACACCATTTCTGACAGATGGCAGTCCAGTCTCTTCTTGAAAGCCTCCAGTGATGAAGCTCCCACAACTTCTAAAGGCAAGCTGTTTCATTGGTTGATTGCTCTCACTGTCAGAAAATTTCTCCTTATTTCTGTGTTGAATCTCTCCTTGTTCAGTTTCCATCCATTATTCCTTGTCTGGCTTTCATTTTTGCCCATTGTTAAATGGATCATGAGCAATTTCCACTGTGCCAGTAGAGCCTACTCTAAATTATGCGTGCATAGCTTTAAAATGGAAGCAAATGCTAAGGAACGTCTAATTTATTTTATTTATTTTATTTATTCAAATCCCACCTTTATTATTTTTTTTACAAATAATTCAAGACAGCAAACATATCCAGCATGGCTTCCTCCTCCTATTTTCCCCACAACATCCTGCAATATAAATTTAATAACAACCATACACAGAAGGAATTTGATTGGAACCACAGAAATACTGAAAGTGGGATGAAAGATTGTCATCAATACAAAAATTATAATACCTTGCCCTGAAACAGGCAAAAGCTGTAGGTAGCCACCCATTCACAGGCCTCTAGTTTCTTTACTAAAGAAGTAATTAGAATAGAGTAATTTTAATAGAAAAAAAGACCTATTGTAATATAAAGTAAAGCTGTAGTACTTGGTTAATAAGAATTTGGAAGCAATTGAGAGAATTTAATTAAATGCTCCTCCCTATTTTGGCACAATGGTTTTGGTATGTAAAGAAGATGAGCTCAAAAATATCAGTGCAAATGAAGGTTAATATGGCAGGTATTATTTTTCAAAATATAAATATTGTTTCCTTCATTTCAAGGAAATGGGATTTAATGAGATGGCCCCATTGTTTGTAATATCTGTTCTTTCTCCTAGCCTTTTAATAATAATATCAAAGATATAATCATGGGATGTTCCTTTTAATATGGTCATTTTGTTTTTTAGTGTCGCCATCCAGAATCATATTTTGTAGATGGACGGCCATATAAATATGGCAAATAAAAATAAATAAGCAAGGCCAAATAGAATGCAAGTTGGCTTTACACCCAAGTAGACATACATGACATCTGCATGCATGGTCAATGACTGAAATAAATTCTTTAATTGAGCGGTAGGCAGCCCACTGAAGAAATTCATAGAAAGATTTCATTACCTACAGGAAATGTCAATTAAGCTCTCTCTGCATACTTGCCAGATAAGAAGTTATCCACGGCATCTCGAAACTCCTGGAAATCAAAGTCATTCTCGGGTTGCAAGGAAGGGCTCTGAAAAGTATAAAGGAAACGAGCCGATTAGGGAAACTTTTCTCCCGAAACACCTTCTGACGTTTTCTTCCCACGCGTAATAAACATTTCCACGCGCACCTGCAAATCCACCGGCCGCCCCAGGCAGCGAAGGGAGCAAGCTCTCACTAACATGATGCCAAAGGCAGAAAAAAGGACGGCTGATGTTGGATTGTCACGGCCGTTAAGGGCAAGGGAATACCTATTGAGGTATTCGCTGCGATACGCTGGTTTTCTTTCGGGAGAAAGTTGGATCCATCGCTCTTGCGGATTTCACGCCTAGGCGCTACCATCACAGGCGATGCTTCTCCCTCCGTGCCACATCGTGATCTAATTGGCTAGATTGCGCGAGCCAATCACATTCTTCCAAACTGGGCATTTCTCTGGTGCTGAAAGCAAGCGAATCTGCGCGTGGTTCCCTTTCCAGTGGCCGTGGTTGGCTGACTAGGTTGTGCCCGGTGTGGGTCAGTGAACCACCGCCCTTGGTACGTATTGCACCAGGCTAAGCTGCCACTTTATAAAATCGCATCTTACAAAATAAGTAAAATGGAAAATCAGCAAACTTGCGACTTAACCTCCGCACTACGGATCTTCCCTATCCTCTTATTATCTAATCTCATTGATTCTGGTTGCGGAGAAGGTGCAAAGTGCCCATTTCTTCTTGGATATCATCACTGACCTAAGAATTCCATTTATTCTCGTCTAAAACTGCAATCCAATCCATACACTTCTTTTCCCATAGAATGAATCCTGAGGATTCTATTTTATGCCTTTCAGAAGTTAATGGGAGTGAATCCTGAGGATTGACTTCCATTAACTTCTGAAAGGCATAAAATTTTATGGCAGATCATTTGTAAAGTTCAACAATACACTCCAGGATGCAGCCATTTCAAAGGAAATTCAGTACAGTGGATCTAAATCTCAGGAAGTGTGTATAGAATTGCAGTCCAAATTAATTGCCACAGCTTCACCCAGATGTACACAAACTGACCTATGATTTATTGAATAATCCATGTTTATTTAGTTTGTACCCCAAGTGTTTAAGCTATAGTTGGTTAGTATAATATCTGAAGCCATAAATTCTAGTTTTTAAACCATGATGGCTGTGTTCACATGACATACAAAGCTAAAATCAAGCAAACTACATCACGATTTAGTCTGTTATGAACCCATGTAATAAGATGATAGTAATTTATCTTCAACACCATTTTCTAAAATCATCCCTACACTCCCAAAGTGTGCATGCTGATCCTTTAAATCAGGCACTATACATCTTTTATGAGAAAACACCAACAAGCAATGGAAGCTTTCTACAGTATCCCTTCATCATAACTACCAACAAATTCTTTGCAGGTGCACTGAAGCATCCACACTTCTCATTTTTAGAAATTACTATCTGAAATTGCAATATTTATGTGACATCCTAAATCCCTAAAGTAGAATTTGTTCTACTTTCCATTTTTAACAGTTGTCTGGAAAATAAGGCTGTTTTGTGCTTCAGCAGCAAGAATAAGATTTTTTTTTTAAAAAAAAAAAAGTCTAAGGTCTCTTTTGACCCAATCTCAACTCCATACTTCTTGGGTAGGTGCACTGCTTTCCCAGTAATACCATGGAAATGGTTTCCCAGCACCTTTTTCTGGTATGTCCCAGGAGGTTCTGGTTTTTCTTTGAAGACGTTCCACTTCTCATCCAAGAAGCTTCTTCAGCTTTTTGGACCAGTTTCTTGGATGAGAAGCAAAAGGTCTTCAAAGAAAAACCAGAAAGTCCCAGTTGCCTCTTGAAAAAGCACCTTTGGGACAACCATGACATGGATGACTGACAATCTCCATAGACTTTTTCTGGTATGTTTCTCAACTTCTAAAGATCATCCATGGCTCTGGAATCTTCTAATGGTCTCCCTCCCAAATATTATCTAGATCAAACTTTGCAAGTTTCAGACTTGTGGACTTCAACTCCCAGAATTCGTGAGCTAACATGACTGGAGGAGGAATTCTGGGAGTTGAAGTCCACAAGTCTTAAAGCTGTTAAGTTTGAAGACCCCTGATCTAGATGGATCCCATCACCAACCAGATCAAACACCGCTTAGTTTCGGAAACAGCCAATGTCTGCTATCTACTGCCACCTGGAGGGTTCCTAAGGATGAGGTCCAGGTTTCTAAATAAATCCATGCAGATTAACGGGAGGTCGCTTTCCTCAATGGGAATGAATCCCAAGCGCTTGACTTTCCGCAAGGCACCGAGGCCACTTCTGTCCCAATGCAAAGCGCAACGAGGGAAGCATCCTCACTCTAATGTAGCTAAAACAGTAGCCTAAATGCACGATTCAAGTCATGCCTGTCTAAAATCGCCGGTGGGCGAGGACTATCGATTTACCTGATGAAGAGCGGCGTCTGTAGAAGCTTCCCGCTGAAAGGCTGAGGTGCAGTCAGCTAAATCTTGCCAATCGATGGTAGCAAAGGCTAAAAGGGAAACCACAGGCCAATCATTGGAAACCAACTTCAAAGGCTGACAGACGTGTACGAGTACAAATGTGCAAAGAAAGTTAGGCTTGCGTTTGGCCAATTGCGGTTGTTGGTTTGTTTGCTTTTTGCCACCGTCGCAGACGATTAAATTAAGGAAGCGTCTGTCTTCCGCTTCATTTATTCCTGAATAATTATCAGCTTCAAAAGCTGGGTTAAAAACTAAAAAAGATACAGGGGGCGAAAGGGGCAACTGTGAGCAATGGGTTAAAAAAAAGATGACTAGAAGGATCATTGGTGTGTATGTGGGTGGATGTAGGTGTGTGGGTGAGCGTACAGTGCCTGAACGTATCTTCAAGCTGGAAAGGAAGATTGCAAACCGAACTCACCAGTCTCTATTGAGTCCGGCGATGGGTCGTTATGAATAATTATGGGGCAGCTTCTGGGATGCAGGATCTTCCGTGGCACCTGCGGGCAAAACAGTTGCAAACAAAAACGTTAAAACTTTTTTTAGGCAGCCTGGGCACATGTCTCAGCCTCAGGGAACTCCGGGTCTCTTACTTTTTGGGCTGGGCTGCCTGGTTCTCTGCGCAACAAAGCTTTTCTTTTGATGGAGTTTGTATTGTGCAAGGACATCTTTATCCTCTTTTTAAACTACAAGCGCGCGCACACATGGACACACACACACATCCTGTGCTTTCTGTTATTTTGCTTACATCATATAGATATAGACATATAGATAATATAGATATAGATGATATAGATATACATGTATGTAAAATATCAGAAGGCACAGGAGCTTGAATTTCTCCCTTTGACATTTTCCTCCAATATCAGATGACCGGAGAAGGCAAGTAACTCTCTGCACATGCCCAGAGATGCTCGCTTCCTTATCAGTTCCCATCTTCGAGTGCTCGAATGAGAAATGCTCGGGTTTTTTCCTGCCCTTGGTTTAACCACTGGGCGACGCTGTCTCCCGTCCTACAACGAGCGACGTTTCTGCTGTTCGTGAGGTCCGTCGGTCTCCAGCCACGCACCTTTCTCTCTACTTTGCACGGCTTTTTGCCCAACCTGCCGGCCAAATCTTGCACCCTGTTGGGACAGAGGCTGCCACAGGCTTGCCTGACGCCACCACCGGCTCCGCTGTCGCGCTTTTGCATCGCGACTCGCCGCCCGACTCGCCACCCAGAACGCGTCGCCTGCTCGGTTGGCTGGAGCGATCTGGCCGCGGTTGGGGAGCCCGGCTTTGCTTTCTCTCTTGGGAAGAGAGAGAGCCGAGGGGAGGCGGGCCGGCTGCGGTTTGAGCGCCAGAGGTGGCGCCTTTACCTTGGCACACACCAGCATGGCAACAAGGGAGCCCAGCCTCATCCCGCCGTCCCTCCTCTTCCAGCCTTTTCCCCGCTCCGCCCGGAGATTAAGCTCGATCGCCGCCGCCGCCGCTGCTGCTGGTGCGGCTCGGAGCAGACGAACGAAATTGCGCCCTTTCTCTGCCTCTTGGCGCCCCGGCCAACCGACCAGCGCGGCTGGAGTCCTTTGTCTTCACTCACCGCAGCCCCATGGAGGATGAAGGGCAATCCAAACCAAGGCTCTCGATGTATCCGTGTCCCTGAACATAGGCAGAGAGCATTTGTTTTCTTATTTTTTTGGCTCCCTGGCCAACAGCCCAGCCCTACTTCCTATTCCCTTGGAAAGCGATCTCAAGGATCTAATTAGATGCCCGTGTTAAGTGTTCAGATTATGCGAATTTTAAAGGCAAGTTAGAAGTTACTAAAGTTTATTGTTAGAAGGTAAAAGCCTCCATGACACACCACACAAGATTTGTTTGTTTATCCATGTATTTATTTATTCATTTATTTACTTATTTATCCCTCCCTCCCTCCATCCCTCCCTCCGTCCCTCCCTCCCTCCATCTATCCATCCATCCATCCATCCATCTATCTATCTATCTATCTATCTGATTTATGTGCAGCCGATTTTGCCTAATCTTGGTCATGCCTGACTCCAGGAATTGTGATAGGGTAAGGATCCTGTAGTGGTACTGTGGAAAACCATTATATTTCAAGGAGTTTAGTGACAGATATTGATTTCTCTTTTGATTTCTCCTATTAAGAAAACTCCAAAAGTTCAGAATTCATTCAGAGCTATGTTTAATGTGCTTGTTTTTTCACTCTTGCTTGAGGAATTAAGGAAGGGGGCGGGAATCTTCACACAACTGGCTTATCTGTACACAAGTAGTCTTTGATTTGCAAGTCCTTGAAATTACTATGGACCTACCTCAGGGTACTTGCAATCTGGATTGGAAGTTCTGACAGACAGGCAGGCCCACCTTGTGGTTATGAGACTGCATGCTGGACACTCAACAACCGGCCCACATTTACAGTATTTGTGTGCCCCTCAGTCACATGACCGTATTTAATGGCAATTTTATTGCAAACCAGCATTTACTTCTGATTTTCGGCAAAAGAGAACCATTTACCAACTGCGGTGTTTGCTTTATGACTTCTTCAGTGGTCACTTAATGACCATCACTAAAAAGGTTGTAAAATCGGATCAGTTGGTCACATGGATGATCCAATTTATAACCATCACAACTTAGGACCAGGATGGGCCGGCTCCATTACGGTCATAAGCAGGGGTGGGATTCTACCAGCTCGCACCTATTCGCTAGAACCGGTTGTTAACATTCTAAGCAGTTTGGAGAACCAGTTGTTAGAAGAAATTACTGGCCTAATCCTGTACGGAAGGCAGCATGGAAACATTCTCGTGTTACTTACAGAAACTGCCTCTCCGTTAACCCTTATTACATTCTTGGCAGGACTAGACTTCCTGTCTCAGGAACGTCTCTGGAGTTTCCCCCCCCCCCCTTTGCTGGTACTTTGCTTGTGTGGAGTGGTCATTCAAAGTTACAATGGCACTGAAAATAGTGACTTATGACCATTTTTCACACTTACGACTGTTGCAGCATCCCCACAGTCATGAAAGGCCAGGCGAGGAGATGCGTTTCTTAATGTGAGTGATATTGAGTTGACCATGCCCACCCAATAACATGACCACCAAGCCACGTTCACCCAGTCACATGACCACCAAGCTACGCCACCAACTAAGACACGCCCACAGAACCGGTTGTTAAAAAATTTGAATCCCACCCCTGGTCATAAGTCAAGGAATGTTGTCAGAACTTTTGTTTTCTATCCCAGAGTTAAGCACCATTCATCGAAATCAGAACCTGAAGTCTTGTTATCAGAAGCAAGGACCAGATTTCAATTTTAAAAATCCCACTATAGGTAGTCCTCTGCTTACAACAGTTCATTTAGTGATCGTTTGATGTTAAAACAGCACTGAAAAAAGTGACCTTCACGCAATGTTTTTCACATTCACATTCATTCTGCAATCCAACAGGACAGACACAGACTTCAGAGGATAATTAGGACTACAGAAGAAAACAATTATTACCAACCTGCCTTCAATCGAGGACCTGTATACTGCACGAGTCAAAAAAAGGGCTGTGAAAATATTTACAGACCCCTCACATCCCGGACATAAACTGTTTCAACTCCTACCCTCAAAACGACTCTATAGAGCACTGCACACCAGAACAACTAGACAAAAGAACAGTTTTTCCCCGAAAGCCATCACTCTGCTAAACAAATAATTCCCTCAACACTGTTCAACTATTACAAAGTCTGCAATACTATTATTGCTAATCTTCTCATCACTCCTTATCACCCATCCCCTCCCGCTTGTGATTGCAGGACTGTAACTTTGTCGCTTGTATACTTACGATTTATATTGACTGTTTCCTAGTATGATTTGCTTATTGTACCCTATGACTATCATTAAGTGTTGTACCTTATGACTCTTGACTCTTGATGAATGTATCTTTTCTTTTATGTACACTGAGAACATTTGCACCAAGACAAATTCCTTATGTGTCCTATCACACTTGACCAAGAAGGAATTCTATTCTATTCTCTATTCTATTCACAATCATTGCAGCATCCCCACAGTCATGTGATCAAAATCCAGATGGTTGGCAACTGGTTAATCTTTATGACGGTCGCAGGGTCCCAAGGTCATGTGATCTCACCTTTTGCAATCTTCTGACGAGCGAAGTCAATGGGGAAGCCAGATTCACTTAACAACCGTGTTACTAATTTAATAACTACGGTGATTCCCTTAACAAATGTGGCATATTAAAAGTTGTAAAATGGGGCAAAATTCACTTAACAAGTGTCTCACTTTGCAACATACATTCTGTGCTCAATTGTGATCATAGGTCGAGGACTACCTGTATTGGCCTTTGAGCTTTGGTACAAGTGTGCCTCCTGGCCTTTTCGGGATCACTCTACTGTTGTTATTGAGACTCCCAATGGTTGAAGGGAGCATCTTACTTGGTATGTTTTGCTTTTATGTTTCTGTCTACCGATGTGCTCATTGTCCCGGATCCTCATGCACGGAATGCTGTTACATCCCACTGAAGTGGCAGCAATAGCAATAAGCACTTAGACTTATATACCATTTTAAAGTGCTTTCCAGTCCTCTCTAAGCGGTTCACAGAGTCAGCATATTGCCCCCAACAATTTGGGTCCTCATTTTACCCACCTTGGAAGGATGGAAGGCTGAGTCAACCTTGAGCCTGGTGAGATTTGAACTCCAAATTGCAGGCAGCCAGCAGGCAGCAGAAGTAGCCTGCCATACTGCACTTTAACCACTGCCTCACCGTGGCTCATAAGTGGAACCTATTTATCAACTCGCATTTGCGTGCTTTTGAACTGTTGGGTGGGCAGCAGCTGGAGCAAGTAACAAGAGAGCTCATCCCATTGTGCAGAGCTCGGGTCTCTAACCTGGGCTGTCACTTTTCCAGCCGACAAGCCCACTGTCTTAACTGCTGAGCCATCATTGTCCTTCATGAGTTATAGTTAGATCATGAAGCTGAAGTTTCAAATATTACTGATTAAAGGGGAATCAACTTAAGACGTATATATCTGGGACTGTGGACTACATTATGAAATGGCTTCTTGTCTAAGTGCTTTTTGGATAAATTCATCTTTTTCATAAGAGGAGACAGAAAACAATATAACAAATCACAATTAATGATAAAAGCTTTATTAGATAAACATCTTTACAATTTGGTTCTCCTTCCTATGGCTTCAAACTGAACTATCACTTTAATAAATAAAGTACCAGGCATAATATACATTGTTTACAACTCTAGACTATTAGTTAAAATGAAGTCAGTGCAATATAAGTCTAGTGTGCAAAATAGAATCTGAAATTATCTGTAAAATATTAAAGAAGCTGCTCTTTGATTTTATTCTAAATCAATACCACAGCTTCTATTAATAAATATAAATACAGTATTAGAGATTATTGAGTAAATATACAACGTGAATACTGTTATTTCAGAGGTATTGCAACTATCAGTGATCCTTCTATTTTAGGAATTGGAACAAAACAGAAAACATAAACTTCCCAATGCATGGTCACCAATTTTAAATAGTTTTTGTTTGGTTAACTTATTTTTCTAAGTGCAAACACTGATCTGAAATCTCGGGAGGTAGTACCAAAGGCAAAGAGTCCTCATTTAAAGAGACCAGTAAATGTAACTTGTCCAAGCAGTCTTGTAAAACTCCCTCTGGATAGTCACTTAAGTGCAAGTCCAGTGGTTTCTGGTGCTGCAACATCTGATCAGCCAGCCCCAAGCAACAGACAGCCATCAAGGAAGGCATGTATTTGTTAAAGGCATAGTCGGCCAGGCTAAGTTCAGCCACACCTTTTGCTAGAGCTTTGGCATTGTTGGCTTCCCAAACATCAGTTTCACATGCTTCCATTCGTATATGGGTGAAGTGTTCAAGAAAAAAATTGATGGTAGGAGCTGACAGATTGAAGTGAAGCTTGTTGAGAATGATGCACTCCAGGTTGCAGAGCTGCTGGCGAGAGAAAGTATCACAGCAAAGGGCCAGGAGCTGTTTCACCTTTGGTGGGTGCACTTCTACCTGTAAAGCACACAAGCATAGAAAGCAATACATAGGCGCTTAGGCAAAAGACAATCTTGGGATGCTTCCAATACTGTTGCAATACACCACTGAATGTTTTTTTTTTCAATGATAAAGCTCTCTGTGTTCGTATTTATTTTTTGTCGCTCTTAATGTCATTAGTATCAGATTTTTTTTCAAAATTAAATTAATAAACTGGAAGATTAAAAGACACAATTAACTTGTCCAGTTTAATATATAGTAGATTTAAATGGCTTAATCTTGGCTGCAATGTTTTTTTTTTAAGGTATTGATTTCTGAAGCTGCAGCACACATCTCCAGAGAGAGGGAGATTTGATTAGGAAATTATAAACATGGTAGTCTGGATACTAAGATGTTAATATGGTAAGAAAGCTCTTGGTATCTTCCTTATCCATTTCCTATGACCCATCAGAAGCTTTCTGAAAGAATCTAAATGATTATTTCCCCATTTCTAGACGCTCTCTATGCTCAATCTTACTTGTTTAGAAAAAAAAATTGGACAGATTTTTTTTTTTTTTAAAGAAAAGAGCACCTGTCTTTGGAGAGGTTTCTGAAGGATGGATTTCAAGGCCAAAGAAAAGACAGGAAATTTCTGTAATGAACTTTCACAATTCATGTCAGGCTCCAAAGCCAGTATATTTATTCTCTGAAGTATGATATCCTGCAACAAGGCAGATGGAGGTGTTATGTTCTTTAACAATAGGCTGAGGCCAAGTAGAACAACACTTGTTTGGCTGTTGTTTTTTAAATGAATGTAGGAAATTGAACACAGTGACTGATGATTCAGGAGGGAATAGAACAGTTTGTGATACAGTCCAACATAAAATTGCTTTTTGTGAGCGTAATTTCAATCATAGATGAACAAAAGAAAATCTACTGATCAGCTATATTGAGACTTCAATAGCATTTTTGAACTTCCAATCACATATTTCAGACATTTCTCCTATTATAACTTAAATAAAGTTTGCTCATGTGCTCTCTATTAACAACAGCAAGTACCAATTGCAAGAAGAAGAGGAAGGAGAAGGAGAAGAAATTTTCTAGACCCTAGTACCTGTTTGCAAGAGATGAAAAGTGAGGTGACCCCAAGGAGTTGAAAGCAGTCAGCAGCCACTGGGGTGGTTGTGAGAAAACGGTCTAGAGTGTTTACTGTCAGACATAAGGATTCAAAAGAAAAGCCAAAATGTTTATGCACTGGAATGAGCCAGCTAATCAGTTTGCAACGGGCATCTGTAGTTATCTGGAAAGACAAGAAAAGAAGATGTTAGGATGCAAAAGAGGTATCACTGAAATCTACATGCAGCATAGAATACAATGGATTAAAATGTTAGCATGGAAGTATTTCAGAGACAAGGAACTTTACTGCTTACTTCTGTATGATTTAAAGTGCTCTGAGTGTGAATAAATATGAATAATTGAAATAAGGAATGCATTTGCATCTTGAAAACAGTTATTTGTATGTTTACAAAGTGGCAAGCATACAAAGGAATTATATTATCCAAACTAGTTGGTTGCAGGTTAGATTTTTTTCCTATTTTGCTTTTTTTTAAAAAATAAAGATTTTATAATATTGTGCTATTACAAGGCCATGTAGGAGATATATCAATATGGTCAAATTGGAATAATAAATATAGGATTATATATATATTATAAGTGTGTAAACAGATAGGAGTCTATGAACAAAAGAACAAATATGACAACAAGAAGAAAAAAACAGCAATGCAGTCATGCTTCTAAACACAGTAATTGCTACTAATTTACTAAAAATACTAATTGCAATTGTATTTGATATTGTATTTATCAATTATGTTTTTCAAACACGTTTGCAATTTATTGGGCTTCAGTACCATTTGACTGTCATCCACATACATTATATATGACTGGTCAGCTCCTGCTATGCTCAACTCTCCCCCTCCATTGCAAAACAACCAAGATATGTCCCAAAGGTGTTTTTTTCAAGACACAATTGGACTTTCTGTTTTTTCTTTGAAGACATTTCGCTTCTCATCCAAGAAGCTTCTTCAGCTCTGACTGGATGGTGGGGAATGGAAAGATTTATATTCCTTGCAGTCTGAGCTGAAGAAGCTTTTTGGATGAGAAGCGAAATATCTTTAAAGAAAAACAAGAAAGTCCAGTTGCCTCTTGAAAAAGTATCTTTGGGACAACCATGACTTAAGTGACTGAGAATTTCCATAAACAACCAAGATATGTACATACAACAAAACAAACACATATTTACTCCCTTATTTAAACAATTTTATTTCTTTTAGTGAAAAAAGTGTTTCTTCTTCCATCCTTACTGAAAAAGCCATGTACAAAAGGTATAAAGAAAACCCAACAAAGAATGGCACATGGCATGGAGAAAAAAATATTTAAAGTGCTTTGGGGGCATGAAACCACAATGTCAGTCATTCCCTACTGTTCAGTAAAATCCTCCACTATCTTCATTAGGATGAATCACCAAGAAATGTCTGAGAATTTAGAAACAAAGGCAACAGATATCTAGTTTTACTAACATCTGATATGCATATGTATGTCAAAGAAATGTGCCCGTTGTAAAACATAACTGCAGTATATCCGAAAACTATGTACAGGCTATAATGCAAATGCAAACTGTAGTCAAAATTCCAGGAATACAAAAGACACAGCAGTGTGTATATAACAATGGAAGCAATTCATAAAAGATATATTTGAGCCAAAATACGATGCACATCTGGGATTCCTCCTCATATCACATCTAAGATAAAGATCCCTTCAAACTCAGATCCTGCCCCACCCTGTTGATTAGCTCTAGCCACTCAGCCTCTAATCCAAATTTTCAAATGTCCCAAAAGCAGCTCTTTTATGAATGTGTGCATCAATATTCGTGTTTGGATTCCTATTTTGGTGCAGGTGATGCACATCAAGGTTTCTCCCTAAACAAAATTGCATTCTGTGGAGGAAAAAGGAGGAGCAGATGGAGCACCCCTAACAAAATCTAGCGTTTTTCCTCCCAGAACTGCCTTGTGTCAAAAGTGTAAGAGTGTGTGTGTTTGTGTGTGTGCATCTTTTGACTTAGTTCAATGCGTGACTTTGAATCCTCCACCATAGAATAAACTTAATGTTGGAAATGTCCTTTCAGGATAGAGCAGAAAGGAGGAAGACTTTAGCCCGGGGGAAACTCTGCCCAGGCTTATCGTGGGCACATGGAAAAGAAGAACCGCGATCTTCTTCTGGGCCGAAGGGCGGACCAGGCTGGACAGCGACCTGATTTCTCTTCCTCAGACCGCCCTTGTCTCCTTACTTGTGGCTGCTGTGCCAGCGGGTCAAACGGGTGGAACTTGCCCTCTAGCTCCTTTCGGAAGCGGTACCAGCTCTGCCCGTAGTCGCGGAAGATCTGCCGCTCCAGAGGGCGCATGGGTTCGCCGCGACTGCGAAACCGACCCACTGGAGGCGGCTTACTTTTCTTGACCGGCGCGCGGAGCTGGCGGCCGACCACGGCGGCGCCTCCCCGGGGCTCAGGCCGATCCTCGGGGGTCACGTCCTCGTTCCGCCGCTTCTTGAGTGGAGGTTTTGGTCGCCCGCCGGGAGCCGCAGCCGCAACGCGCTCCTGGCTAATCCGTGTGATGACCATCCTGCGGCTCCGCGCTCCTGGCTGCCTTCTCGGGCAGCGCCGAGGCGAGAGGCGCGGGGTCGGCTATATGTTCGGCAGCGCTGCCCCGCCCCTGCGCCCGCCCGCTCGCCGGGGAGGCATTCTCCCGACGCCTCGCCGGCTTTCCCGGCTAAAGAACCGCTCTCGCAAGGCGCCCTGGGGTTTCCGAGCTGTAGCAGCAGGTCCCTCGGCCTCGGCGCGCGGGTGTCGGCTCCCGACCTCACGCCCTGGGAGGCGACTCTTGCCCTTCTGAGGAGGCGCCTGCCATTTTATTTGCCGTCGAGACAGTCCAAGGGCCGAGAGACGAGCGCTCCGGTCTCATGAAAACTTTTAAGGGTGTTTTTTGTTTTGAAGGCCTTCTTTTCCTTTAGATTCCCTTACCTTTACGTCTGGCCTGATTCAAAAGCCCTTGTTTTCTGGAAGCGGGCAGGCAGAATATGCCCCTCCGGCGCGAAAGGAGAGCCGAGAGGCGCCATCTTCCTCTTTCGCCAATCTAACTGCCGGGCCTAAATCGGGCCTAATGCTGTTGAATGGCTTAGTTAGAGTGATTATTACATCCAGATTGACAACCGCCTATATATACATACATACACCTTGTGTGAATTACTAATAAACCTGTTAAGCATATTCACAGTTAAGCATATTCACCCTTTACACTAAGCCATGGCCTTTTGTGCCCTGCTTTCTTGAACAAATAGCTGCTGGAATGTATATTGAATACAAAATGGCCAAACTCTTTATATTTTATATTCAAAGCTTGGATTTACCCATTGCTAAGCCAAACCTAAAACCACAGTAGTTTAGCAGAAGGAGTGAAGCTAGAGCAATTCTGTTTGAGGGCTTATTTTTGGTTTGTTATCAAGCTGGATTCGCTGGTTGTGCAAAATAGAAATAAGCCAAAAATCCACATCTAGAGGACATGAAGTTAGGAATAATAGATTTATTATTGGAAGTTTGTGTCTTGAAAAGAGTATTTCTTGAAATGGTTTAGATTACTAAAATAGCTTAAGACTGCCTAAAAGAACAAAATCAGAACGGCTGCTAAAGTATTTTTTTTTTTTAATACAAGGAACTTAAAACTATAAATGGCAGTCAGAAAAATACCTTTTTTTGTAAAACAGTCCATGTTACAACACATACAGTACTGGGAACTTCCTGAAACAAAGTATGTTTTGAAGACACAAATGCTCATGTTAAGAACATAAAAGAAAGGTACTTCAGATGTTTAACACTGAGACCAACTACTACAGCCATCCTCTCCACAGTAACCAATCACCAGAGGCCTTTGGGGAAGTTGGCAATAAGACATCAGCACCACATAGCAGCTGACCCTGAGAAAGAAGCATCCTAGAGGTAACATATAGTTAAAAGCCTAGCCTTATCCTCCACCAGTTCCTGGATTTCTGCATTACATAATCTCCAAAGCCCCTTCAAACCTTGTTTAATTTTTCTTACGTGGGCTGTCGCCTTCAGTTTCACAATGTGCTTTATAAATGCATGAAGAAATACCTTTCATAAATCCTGAATCTCATCACTGACCTTTGTGGAGTGATTTTATTTATTTATCAATCACATTTATAAAGGTCACCCACTCATACAAAGCAACTGTGGATGATTGAATCCTCATTCTTTTCATTTTTCCTGACTGTATTATATTTATTTCATGTATCCGTTTCTTATATTTGTATCCACGATGTAAAAAAGATGTCGCAACTCTTGATGAATAGGAGACTGGAGGGTAAAACATATAAAGAACGGTTGCTGGAATTGGGTGTGTCTAATTTAATGAGAAGAAGGACTAGGGGAGACATGATAGGAGTGTTCCAATTTCTCAGGTGTTGCCACAAAGAAGAGCGAGTCAAGCTATTCTCCAAAGCACCTGAGGGCAGGACAAGAAGCAATGGTGGAAACTAATCAAGGACAGAAGCAACCTAGAACTAAGGAGAAATTTCCTGACAGAACAATTAATCAGTGGAACAACTTGCCTCCAGAAGTTGTAAATGCTCTAACACTGGAAGTTTTAAAGAATAGATTGGATAACGATTTGTCTGAAATGGTATAGGGTTTCTTGCCTAAGCAGGGGGTTGGACTAGAAGACCTCTTAAGGTCCCTTCCAACTCTGTTATTCTATTCTATATATAGTTTTCCCAAGGAAAAGCACTCAGAAATTTTTATAGGGAATATGTAGTAGTCACTTAAGTGTTTTGGATTCCTTTTTCATATTTTTGACACAGGACAATTAATCTGAAACATTGCAGTTTTTGCCAATGGTGTGTTTAAGGCATTGCTTTTGCTGCAAAAATCAAGTTTACATAACTCAAGCTTTTCCCAGCTGTATTGCATATGAGATTATTTGGGGAGAAGTTGCTTGTGGTTGTGAGACTAAAACCAGAAAATGTGATTTTTTAAAATTATAGTGCCTATGCTCAAACGTGATAAAGAATATACACTTCTGGACAGTTTTGGGGAAACAACTATGTACCCTATGGAACTATTGTAGATGCATTGGGGTGGGTGTTGTATTTTATCATTTATAGCAGTAGTTAGTCAACCTGGTCCCTACCACCCACTAGTGGGCGTTCCACCTTTCATGGTGGGTGGTAGGGGTTTTGTCCCCTACATTATAAATAACCATTACTGTGGAACCGGTGGGCAGTTAGAGAAAATGTTACTACTAACAGAGATACAAAAGTGAGCGGTAGGTATAAAAAGGTTGACTACCCCTGATTTATAGCATGTTGGAATTGATACAATTTTGGATATAGCAAATACAGCACAGCTTTAGTCCCCTATAGGAAATGTTTGTCAGAGAAAATGGGTCTGAAAGGGAGATAGCAAAGGCAGCAAGGTATGTCAAAGATGAAAAGTTGTTATGGGGAATGGGGATAAAAGGAATGAAGCAAAGAATGTTTGCTGGTGCTTGCTGTGGAATGAAGGATGCTTGCTGGTTTGCTTCCTGAAGTAGGCTGGGGAACCACATGAAGTGGGGAGAGCAGGCATTTTGGCAAATACTCATTAGTTCTTGGTCAAGCTCTGAAGGCATGGCAAGCAGCTGGAGAGCTGCAAGATTCTGGGCTTGTTGCTGTCCTACAAGATAAGGTGCAGGGTAGTCGAAAGGGCAGAGTGGGGGAGTGGGCTGCCAAGCATCCAAATTTTCATTATGTGATTGTGGAGGTGCTACAATGGATTCACTGTAATTTTGGGCATGGGTCATAACTCCATTTTTCAGGGTGATTGTAATTTCAAATGGCTAAATGAATGGTTATATGTCAAGGACTACATGTATTTCTCCTTGATTTATATACTGCCTTGCATATTATTTTTCTGTAGATATTTTATTGTTTTTATGTTGTATTAAAACCCCATGAATCTAATGTATGTGGTGGCATGGCCATTTAAATAATAATTATAGAAAACTAAGCAAGGCTCTGGCAGCTGGATTGTTATTGATAGATGTAATAAGGGGAGAGAAATATTGACAATTCATCACCCTTACCACTATGAGCTAAGCTTTAGTTTAGTAAATGCTCTAACATGTTTGATCAGGTTCATTCCTCATCACCTTCCAGCAGCATTCTAGGTGTCTCTTTATCCATTTTATTCCCCATTTCATAAATCAAGGAGAGTAACAGAGTCCATATTAGGAAAGGCCACATGGGTGCGATCTGACCAAAGCCCCTGTTGCCTTCTCACAAAGCAGTAACCAGGGCCTTGGTCAGACTGTATAGCAAACTGTCAGGAACAACCCCACCTTCTCTCTGAAGCCCAACTTGGTCCACTCTAAGATTAATGTGGATTTTAAAAATCATTACATTAGAAGTGCCATATTAAGAAATATTAAACCCAGATTGTACCAGAAAATGCCTTATGGGACTCAGTACAAGAAACATTTTATAGAAGACAAATAGCGGGCAAAGAGAGAAGATTAACATATCGGGAGCAGTTAGAACAAGAGCATGGAGAATGCAAGATGAATTGATCAGTTGACTGCAGAAGGACTTAGCTTTAAATGGTTTTCACATGCAGTTTTAAGGTCAATAACAAAGCATTTGGAATTGAACAGCACAAGGCAGAATCTGAAATTGAACTCTGTTCAAATGATGGACATGTAATTGCTAATCTATATAAACTTGTTGAAATGTGGAAGAAGAACAAGTGAAAGAGTGTATGCTAAAATGGGTAAAGAACTTTAACATAATGTACTGATGGAACAGTGGAAAAATATTTGGCTAAAGGGACTGAAATTATAACCTAAAAAAGAAATTTTATAAAGTGATGTACTATTGATATCTGGCTCCATAAAAATTATTTATAATGTATTAAGAACTTCAGATCTGTGTTACACTTGTAAAAAAAGCCAGAAAATTTTGGGTTCAAATACAGTGATACAAAGAATTTTAAAAATTAATACTCAATTGAAACCACAACTTTTCTTCTGTGACTAATGCATGGACAATTAGAAAAGAATAATGGGAGGTATGATAATTGCTGCAAAACTATTATATAGACAAAAATGAAAAGATTACCACAATGGAGGAAAGGCTGGTGAAAATTATAATAAAGCTGTCTAGAGTTGCTTTGGATAACAGTATGGGCAGCATGTAAATTAATTACATAAATAAAATTAGCAGAGATGGCAATATTTACTTGTTTGATATAGAAAGGACAATAATCAGGAGTGGGCTGCTGGGGGTTTGCAGGGGTTTGGGAGATCCTGTAGCTAAGATTCTGCACAGTTCAGAGAACCCCCAAATCCCACTCCTGGCTGGCCCTGCCCACTCCACCCCTCCCAGGAGTCCCCACACGGGCCACTTTGGATGCAGGTAAGTGCAAGATGTGCGCGGAAGCTCAGGGAGGGCAAAAAATGGGTCTCCCGGAAGTTTGGGAAGGCCGGAAATGGGTCTGTTGCCAGCTTCCAGAGTGCCTCCGGAGCTGAGGGCAAAAATGCCCCTCTGCCATGGTGCAGGAGGCCGACTAGGCCGTGCCCACCATGCCCACACCCATCCAGCAACCAGGCAGAGAACCCTAACATTTTTGAAGCCCACCCAACAATAACCATATATCTAGTTAATTTATGAAGATGTTGGAGAACACTGGCCCCAATACAGAACCTTGAGGTAGCCTATGCTTCTCTCCATGTAAATCAGTAGTTCCCAAACTTTTTCGGTCCAGTGCCCCCTTGGTGCTACAAACTCATCCTCAGTGCCCCCCACCCAGGGGTGGGATTCAAATTTCTGTGGTTGTGGCATAATTTGAGGATGTGGTTTGCTGGTCACATGATTGGGTGGGCGTGGCTTGCTGGTCATGACTGTGGGTGTGGCCAGGTGACTGGCAAACCAAATACAAGTGGTCCTCACTTAATGACCAGTTGTTAGCAAGTGTTCTAATTTATGACTGGCCTCCCCAGAGCTACTTGACCAGTTTTTGGAGTTTTGACAGCTTTAGATCAGGGGTCTAAATCCCACCCCTGCCTCTGTGTGTGAGAGAGGGAGAGAGAGAGGTTGGATCAGATCTCTCTCTCCCTCTCTCTCCCACCAATGCCAGAAAGCCACCGTCAGTCAAAATTCATATTAGTGGTCTTTGTGATTTAAAATTATGAGTTTGGTGGTCCCTGAGGTCCAAAAGTTTGGCGAACCCTGATCCAAAGGGATGAGCCTGAGAAAGGGAGAGAGAGAAAAGAAAGAGAAAAGGGAAAGAAAGAAAAAGGGACAAAGAAAGGGGGGGGGGTGAAAGGAAGGGACAGAAAGAAAAAGAAATAAAGGAGGAGGGAGGGAGGAGAAAGATAATGAGATATCTATTCTAGTCCAATCACCTGCTCCAGCAGGGTTAGAAGGGTGTGTGTGTGTTTGTGTGTGTTCTCCTTGTAATTTACCAGTACATTTTGGTTTTGCCTTCTTCAGAATTGGAACTGTAATACATTGGGGAAAAGTAATTTTTAGGGTGGAGATCTGGTCCAATGGATCCTGTTTAAAGCCTCAACAAAATGCGAGAGCTTCCTGATAGTCTTGACCGTTTCGTCTACAAAACCTTTAATAGAAGCCAAAGAGGTTTCAGTGTGCTGGCAAAGATGTTTCAATGTGGAAAAGGGCCTCAGTCTAAACTAGGCCTCATTCAATCTGATGCATCAGGTCTCTCTTTCTCTCTCCCTCCCTCCCTCCTTCCTTCCCTCCCTCCCTCTCAGACTGTCTTTGCTCTATTTTCCCGATGTGCCTGCGGGGCCGGCGCTTCGAACATGGATGGATGGATGGATGGAGAGAGACAGACAGACAGACAGGCAGGTAGGTAGGCAGGAAGGCAAACAGACAGACCTTTTGGATGGATGGACGGACAGAAGAATGCAACAGCGGCGGCACGTTGGGAAAGCAGTGGCAGCGGCTTTTCCCAATGTGCTGCCGCATTCGAGGCACTGGTTCTGGAGCATTACTACAGTCAATGGGAGAACCTGCAGGGCTGGCGCCTTGAACGCCCCCCTGCCACCTCTTAGCGTCCCCAATCTTAAATACTAAGAAAAAAGTAATATCCCAATCTGACATCACAATTGATTAAGGATCATATCTAAACAGGAATGATTTTTATTTTTAATATTAAAATTGTACTTGTATTGAAGTACATGACTTTACATTTCTTATCTAGCTTGAGTATTTCATCACTTGATACGTTTAGGTTTATAGGACACACAGTATTTTTAATACATCAAATTTGATATACCAATTATGGTTGGTGGAACACAGTGTGGTATGCTTGCACATTCTTAGGTTCTTTGTTTTGGACAATAATTTGTAGAAACTCACCTGAGTGCAAGATACTTATTCACCTGTTTTAGTTTTAAACTTTTTGCCTGATAATAGAGGTATTGCAAATTTTAGAGTGAAAAGAGAGTAGCATATATGATAGAGAAAAGCAAACATGTGCTTTGAGTATGAATCAAGTTGAAATTCCTATTAAGTTTACGCTTATAAAAAGGCATATAAAAGGTAGTATGCATATTTTTTCTTCTGTATAGTTTCTTTATATGAAGGAAAAAGGTTTCTAAATATTTGAGGTGGTATGTTGTTTTTAAAAAAAGATTAAATATTTCTCCTACAGTTTCATAATACTGAATTCAGACAGAGAATCTCAATCTATAGGACCATGCATTCTAAAAACAGTCTGGGACTTCAAGCAAATATTTGTACACCAAACGTTTAGAAACACCAAAGCACATATCTTCAGGAACTACCAACCTGTTCTATGTCTTTTGCAAGTAATCATTTGGGAAATGAATGAAAATAAATAATTTCTTAAAATGACACAGATAAATTTTTGCTTAATAATTATCTAATCTATTCATGCATTTTGGCAAATAAAGATTCTGGTTCCTCAATTGCACTTTCTTTAAGAGAACAGAAATCTATGCAGTAGATTCAAATCTTACAACTGAAAGCATAATCAAGATGTCAAAAAAATATCCAATTTTTACACCAAAACCATCTTCATTGTTGCCATTTTTTAAAATTTGAATACCTACTTCTCGAGTTTTTATTATCTGTTTTACAAGGTATTCCTATTTCTTGCAGAATGACAGAATATATGTAGAAAGTTCATGTAGAAAGTAGAATGTCCTAATGTTGATTGCATTGTTTTTTTTTAAACATTCTTCAGTCATATTTTTCTTGTTCCAATTTCTGTGGCTCTGAATTATCAGATAGTGTTTTCTGTTTTTATCAGTTCTTTGATGATGTTCAAGATTTTGTCATCTAGAAAAAAAGAACATTGTTAAGTAAGAAATAATAAACTTAATTCTTCTCACCACTCAAAATTATTATGGATGTATTGTCAAATGGCCAGATGCAATGTACCTGGCAAAAGAGGCACGTAGCATTAGAAGCCCAGAAATTATAAATAAGAAAAGGTTAGCAGTGCTGGCATAGTTAAAGCTGTTTCACATAGTTTAATTAAAGATACGAACCATAGGCTCAAGAGTTTTTTCCCCTTGTAGTTTCATAATCAGTGAACATCATTATATGGAAATAGTTATTTGTTTAAGACTTGCTCCTGCTGAATTTACCACTGAATTTTTGTATGCAGTTTCCAAGCACTGAAGAACTTAACTTCTCCTCCCAAAGTTGACTAAAATTAGAAATCTTTTGCTAGCCTTGCCCATTAAATGCAATGATGTGATTCACTGACGATCTTTCTAGTGAAAAGTAATGATTGCATCTGGTAGTTAGCTATACCTTTCCTACAGGTAACTTATGTGTTTTGTAGGAAATGAAGCATCTGCCATATGAATACTTTTCAGCAAGAATGCAGACAGTTTTCCCACATATCAAACGTATATGTTTATTCAAATTTTTCATGGCAACATAGAAACAATAAAATTACCTTCAAGGGACATTTTAGGGTTTTCAAGTTTTTGCTTTAAAACAGACTCAATGAGCGCTCTCAGTTGCTTGAAAATTACTGCAATTTTTACAGGGGCCTGTGAAAATAGTAATGTGGAATTGCTTATTTTATTAATAATTATTAAAATTAAAACAATTTTAATGTTTATGACATTGAGACAAATTTTGGAATACATTGGCTGGAGAGATATAATGCTGCTGCTTGAAATTAGGGTTTGCAATATTAGGCAGGAGTCAAGAATTCCAGTGTTAGAACTTACTCTATTTTATAACCAATACAGTTATTCCTTGTTAAATGTGTTTCCAGTAACACCCAATTCAGGTCAGTATGAACTAATTAGCAATATTTCAACAGGAGGTACTTAAAGTTATAGTTCCAAGAGTTAGACGACACAGGAAACTGCAATGTCTCACACTGAATGAAGAAAACAGTCAAGCCAGCGACCAAAACATTATTTGTGCTCTTTTTTCTTTATAGAATCTGAGCAGAAGCCTAGGAAGCTTGAGAACACGTATCAATAAATATGACAAGTCCATTTTCTTTGTAATCCGCTTTGTATCAAAGTGTATCTGTTTATGGACTTTGCACACCAAATGAAAACACAGTTCAGTGGTCTAGCAGAATGCTTCCTAACTCACACATAATGTAAGATATACCTGAAAATGGATCCAGCCATCAACTGATAAAAGGCGTTCACGATGCAATATTTCTATGTCTCCACCAAAAAGTAATATTGGAAAGGGGGAAATCAAGGTTGTCTCTTTCAAGAACACCCTGGCATATCTAATCTGAATGGAAAAGGCAAATACAATTAATTTGGTTTATCAAATTGCTGTTTTTCATGCAGCAATTATTTTTCTACCCAGGGAATTTATTTTTATACCTATTTGAAAATATGATTATAAAAACATTATATTCAATTCCTTATAAAAATATTGTGTGTACAAGAATAAAAGTAATTTTAAAGGACATACGTGCATAGCCTAAATGTTTTGCAAGCTTTAAATAAGTAGCATTGATACTAATGAAACTGTGGCACTATATATCAGTTTAATAACAAAATAAACTTTTTACACAAAAATAGCATGCAAAAAGGCATCTGCACATAAAGCACTTCATGATAATTCAGTCTTGTAGCAAGCACTGTACTGATCAGGCTACTTTCATACCAAATGGCTAGAATCTGCCAATCAACTGCACAAGCTGAGAAAGGCTTTGCTAACTTCAATAATGAATGAGCCTCCATTGATGAAAATCGTCTAGCAGAACCCCTAAAAGATAGCAATCTAAGTCTCTGTAATTCTTGGGAAAGGATCTACTTAGTGCAGCATCTAAATCTTATCATGATCCATCTTTAAATAAAGGTTCCCCAAAACACATACATAAAAGTCTTCTATCCTTCAGTCCCCTTAATAAACACAGAAACCTTGTAATAGAAGTGTAGAACATAAATTATGTAATAGTAAGCCAAACATACTTAGAGCCATAAAGCATACCCACCTCAACCATGTGCATAAAGTCTAATTTAACTTACCTTCTCTTGATATAGCAGCCATCCGTAGGTCTGCAGATCCCGGTTTACAGAAGAAGGGTGCACCTGTGCTTTACCCTGAGCAGTCTCTACCATGCATGCTAATTTCTCTGTAACATCCACAGACTTGGTGTACATTATCTTCCCCACATTGTCATACAGCCCTGCAGTTAGCACAGCTTTAAGGAGAACCATTTCTTGTAGTGACAAGGTGTGTATTCCTTCGTGACGAGATGAGGGTGCAGCAAACCCTGCTGTCTGAACCACTCTGATAAGTTCCTGTTTTACATCCTAAAATAGATTTATATGATTGTGTTTTATTAATACACTTGCACTTTAGCACACTGTAACTACATATACATTTATAATCTGCTTGTTGCTTCTAATAGGGCCCACAAAAATCGTTAGTGCAGATATCATCTATCATGATTCATTTCGGTATCTCCATCCCACCTATTTGGTATTTAATTTTCAAATGTTATAAACAGGCTAAAATACAAACCACACAAGAGATTTCCTGAGAGTTAGCACAGTTAATCAGTGGAACAACTTGCCTCCAGAAATTGTGGGTGCTCCAACACTGGAGGTTTTTAAGAAGAGATTGGACAGCCACTTGTCTGAAATAGTATAGTTTCCTGCTTGAGGAGGGGGTTGGATTAAATGACCTCCAAGGTCCCTTCCAACTCTGTTATTGTTATTAACATTCTTCATTATTGGAGATTTTTGCAGATTAGGAAGAAAAGATTAAAAGGATTATAGTACCTCAAGTGTTAGTAGTGAAGTTCTGTTCAGAAAATTGCTCCTACAGTAAGTCATTTCAGCACGATAACCTCCTTCAGAGCGGGCTTTCTTCCAGCTGGATAAAAGAAAAGCTTCCTTTTATGTTAATGTAATAAGTCATCACTATTAAGGATGCATGGACAACATATACATTATATATATATATATATATATATATATATATATATATATATATATATATATATATATATATATATATATATATATATATATATATAATTTGTTTTCCTATGTTTTCGCGGGTATTTATATGTATGGTATTTAGGTTTTTTGGTATTTTCCCACGTCTTAATATTTGTGCTTTTATTATAGCGACTTTTCAGCAGAATCTCATCTGCCATCCTCAGGCTTGTGTACTGGGTTCTTTTTAATCATGTGTCTGTCTTTTTAATCAGTCTTGGTCTGTGTTTATTGGTCTTGGACCAATAAAGCAGAACACAGCAAACTCCAAGACCAATAAACACAGACTAAGACTCCCAACCAATCAGGATGAAGAAAAAACCATTTTGGCACAGCAGTAGGCTAGCCCCAAATTTAAAACTGAAATGGCTGTGAAAGTCTGACTCACAGACAAACACAATACAGAAGCCTGATGATGGCAGATGAGATTCTGCCGAAATATTGCTACAACTTTAAAAGCACAACTATAATGACGTGGGAAAATACCCGAACAAAGCTGAATACCAATACATGTAAGTACCCGTGAAAACTTAAATACACACACACACACACACACACACACACACATTTATTTATTTAGTAGATTTTCACGGGTACAGGTATGCAGGTCTTGGCGTGTTTGGGTCTTTTCCCGTGTAAGATTGATAGTATCTTGGCAATGTTTCAACGAGGTCCCACTCGCCATCTTCAGGCTGGTGCACAAGCACGAAGCCGAAAGCACCAGCCTGAAGATGGCGAGTGGGACCTCGTCGAAACGTTGCCAAGATACTCTCAATCTTACATGGGAAAAGACCCGAACACACCAAGACCTGCATATATATCTATATCTATATCTATATCTATATCTATATATCCATATATATATGTGCTATTCTATATTTTTTATTAAGATTATACAGGTTCATTGTCAGAATGTAACCTTAAGCCAATCTGCTATTTTAAATAATCTAAATAGAATTTGATTTAGTTATACTTGGACAAAAGAGCTGTGAACTGCGTGCGCACCGGACTACAAGCCATGCAAGTCAAGCTGTGTGTGTGTGTGCGCCGGCCCACCACTCACCTGGCCAGTTCCCCTCTCCTTTCCCCAGCTGGGCAGGCAAACCATAAAGATTGGGACTGCTGAAATAAACTTCCCATATGTGCCTTTCAAGTCATCATGATTCAAACTCATCTCAGAGGACAAGTTATTAAATAACCAGAGGAAGGAGAGTGAGTACAGAAAGAGTACATAACAAAATTCTTTCCCAGTTTGGAATGTGTAGCATAGTTGTAAAGGAAGAAAGTAATGGAAGAACAGATGAATTAAGTTATAGTGGCAATAAAGAGATAAATAACAAAACATATCCTAAGAAAAGCCATTTCAATTTACCCCAGATATGCCTTGTAAATTGTCAAATGGTCTGAACTGGCCAATGCCAAAAAAGATTTTGCCAGATCTGCTTCATCTTTTCTTCCAATTGGGGTAGTAAATGGAGACTTTTCGGTCATTACAGCTGCAAGAGTAGCCTACAAAATATGACAATATACAGCAACATTTATATTTTTACTCCTGATTTTTTTATTGAAATGTTTTTTAGAATAATGAATAAGGTCTCTAGTATAGGACTGTATCGTATGAACACATATTGAGATAGTGCTCACTTACCAACCAATGGAGCTGAAAAAAATAATTTTACAGCTGATTTATTATTTTTGCAGCATACCTAAATCATGTGATTGTCATTACAGTCAGTATGTAATGTCCTGTGCCTGACCTGGTTCTTTTTCGTTCCCTACTTCGCTAAGCAGAGAAATTAGAGACTGGGATTGCAAGAAAGTAAACTGTTTACACATCAAAAGCAATGCAATTATATAAGTAGCCCAGGACTGGGAACCACAAACATGCTATGCAAAGAGCTTGATTCCTTGCTCTTGATGTGTAGAATGGTAGCTTTTTCTCCTGAGACCCCTTTCTCTCCAATCTCTCTTCTCTTAGCGGGGGGGAAGGGACAAAAAAGCAATCAATTTCTTTAGGCAATCTGTCCTTTGCCTGACTATCCTGCCCCACCGAGCAAAGAGGTTGAAGAGAAATACATTTCAAGAGACAGTACGCTATTTACTCTTCTGCACATCAAGAGCAATGTGATCTTGCCAGTAGCAGAAAAGGTCAGGCAAAGAGAGATGACAGAAAAGAGAGGTGACAGAAATAATGTTTTTTTTCTATCCACCTCTTGCAAAGCAGAGTTTGGAGTGAAAGACATTTCACTTGAACAACCTGTGCATCCGTGGATTACTCAAGTGCCTGCTTCCAATGTGTATAAGGCACTTGACCATTCAAAAGGGTGGGGATTAGGAGGCAAAGAAAAGCCCAAGTTGTGAAATTGAGTTGTTTTATCTCTTTCCAGTCAGAAAGCATAGTCATGGTCACATTTCCCACTTAGTGACTACTTCAAACAATGGCGAAGTTTCTAGTTCTAATTAGGGTTGTTACCCAAGAACCACTGGTAAGATGCTGGACTCTGGGAAAGGGTTAGCAACATTTTTTGATGCTATCATGAAAAATTTTTTTTGGAGATTTGCAATTCCTATACAACCTTGTGAGATTTTAGCACTCACATATGATATTTCATGCTATTTTGACATTTTATTTTAGATGCTACAAACACCTTAAGAGGATGTAAAAGGCACAATGCCGCAAATTTGCCAAATTTTTGGTGAGGACTATCAGAATCTAAAATCTTGAAGCAAACATGGAAAGTTCTTTATGAAAATAATACAGAGACCAGACATTTACGAATGATTTGGAAACAGGCCAACATTTTGTTCTTCAAAGGACACTAGATTTCAAAAAATCCAGAAGAAACAACAAGCATTAGTTTTGCACTGAATCAGCTGAAATGGTATTTTACATTCCATAAACAGTATATAACCTTCTAGTCTGTATAGAATAGGTTCTCAGATTAACATTTATTTAATGAGCACTGAGCCTGCATTGGCTAGTAATGGGTTGCCCATTGTTAGTCATCAACTTACCACTGGATCCAAGCAGCCAAAAATAGCACCAAATATAAGCATTTTACCAATCTTTACATTGACTGGCAAGGCTGCAAGATGTTGGCCTAGAGGAGTCAGCTTAGGTTCACTTAATTCACAAGCCCCAATTTTCCTCAGAAGATACATGGCTTTGGCAACAATTTGAGGCTGAGGTGGGTCTAATGCCTTAGAGAGGAATTCTTCAGGAGAACCAAGATTACATTTCTACAGATAAAGCAGACAAAAAATAAAAATAGAATGAGCCTGAAAAGATACATAACTCTCATTCATTCCCACATTTAAGCAGCATTCTAGCTATTTCTAATTTATTTATTTTCATGTTTACTACCATAACATATGTACTATATAGTACAATGGGATTTTCTATCTTGGGTTTTAAAATAACTTAGTTAGCGTATAGGTTCCATGCATTTTGATATAGGAAGAGGTCTATTTGTTATCTTCCTTCAGTCAGCTATACATCCTGGACTCATATGATTGAACTACAGTAACCATAGCCTCTCTTTGTCCTATCTTGGAACTATGTGAACAGTTTTGTTCAGATCATAAACAAAACTTAACTTAATTAACAAAACTTAATAGTTTTGTTAAGATAAAAGCTAATTTGCAATATTCGTAGTCATTTCTCATATACCTCTGTTTCTAAAACCAGCATCCATATCTAGCACCTTTAGATTTATGCCAGGATTTCATGCTTGCATGTGACATATATGTGCATTATACAAAAGCCATAATACTTTAGTAAATACTGGTTTATTTTTCATTGATGAAAACACACTATTCAAAGTATATTTTTTTCAAATGGGAATGGTAAATATGAGATTAGATAATTATCTATTCCTTCTTCCTTATTTCTATACATCATGTGGGCATTTAAGATATGACTAAACTTTCCTATAGTCTTGCCAAGAGATTACAACTTCATGCAATAATTTTTTTGTTTAGAAAGGTAAACAATTGCAATACACTTAGCCAGATTCTCAAGGTTTCCTGATAAATCAAAACAATGAATATTTAAAGCTGAGATATCATACCATGATGTGAAGACACAGTTCTTCCAAGGGAACACGCAATATTTCTGGAACAGAATATTCTAGGAAACTTTCAAATCTGCAAAAGTCATAATGCAAAGAGCAAAAGAAGTTATTTAAACTTCTGCATTCCAGGATTCATTGGATCTTATTACGTATAAATATATATAGCTACAATGGGAACTATTCATTTGCATTAAGTTGTCAACCATTTCTTTGATGGTGGATGTGGAAAATAAAGGATTCTTCAGCTCAAAACAAGCTAGTTTAGTTCTGTAGTTACTCCCAAAGGATTATTCATCTTCCAATGAAATATAATATAGTTAATAAGCTTTGCATGTTTGTAGTGAGACAATTTAATAGGTAAATAAAGTATCATAACAGAAGTGCTACAGTTTTAGCAATTGGTTCCGCCTTGAACATAGAAAACTTTGATGGTTAAAATAATTTTACCTGTCTTGGGTATAGAGTCGAAAGCAAAATCCATCTCTGACACGCCCTGCTCGCCCCTGACGTTGTAGTGCACTAGCTTTACTGACAAAAGTCTCTTCCAATGAACTCATCTGACTACTTTCGTGGTACCTGGAAAAAAATTAAGGAAAAAAATTGGAAAAAATGTCCAGCACATACAACATTATTAATACTAAACTTAATAACTCTCCACACAGAACACTACTTTATAATTTCTTCTCTGTAAATGAGTACTTCTGAAAACATAGCTAAATAGTTTCAACCACAGAAAGCTATGCCTATTTATTTTGATAGGATCTATAATCAAACAGAAAAAGGAACCAGTTCAGAAGGATTGCAGTTATCGGTTCCATTAACTCTTTGCATGAACTTAAATGCTGTTCCCAATTTCCCCCACCCATTCCACCTGTGTAGGCCAGATCAAGTTTCTATAACTGCCTAAAATGGAAAGAAAGAAAAAACAAAAAAAGCCCAGAGAAAGGTTTGCATTAAGAAACAAAATAAGTGATGAAGTTTTTGATGAATATACTGCTTATTTATTCCTCAATTCAGTTAATCTAATAAAACATTGTTTTGAGGGACAAAGTTGTACTCTAGAATAAATACAGTACTACATTATATCTAGTTACCATAAAAATAAAAAACTTCTAATGCATCAAAATATTTATTGCAAAAAAATCAATATAACTCTAATGAAAGCTGATCCTTTTTAGTGAAAAGTGCTTTCACCTGTTTTCCTTTGTTCTTCCAGTGTCAATTACAAAAACAACATCAGGTATAGTGATACCTGTTTCAGCTATGTTGGTGGCCAAAACTATCTGTAAAAGAAACACAAATGCTTTTAAAACATACACATGTATTTACAAGTTTTTAACTTTTAGGAAGAGAAATTTAACTTGGGATAAATACTGTCTTTGCTCTGAATGCAAGGCCTTTGATTCCAAGTTTTTCCATTCTTTATGTAAGGGAGGAACAATTTCTATTTAGTCTCATCATATTTGGAGATTATTTATGTATATATTTATATCACATTCTTTTTACAAATAACTGAAGGTGGTGAACATACCTAATACTCCTTCCTCCTCCTATTGTCCCCACAACAACCACCTTGTTGGGCTGAGTTGGGCTGAGAGAGAGGAAGAGTTACTCAGCCAGCTTTCATGCCTAAGGCTGGACTAAAACTCACAGTATCCTATTTTCTATCCTGGATTTTAACCACTAGACCAAACTAGCTCTATTTTGGAACATCTCAAAGAACATATTTTAGGGAATGAAGAGTGATACATGAAAACTGTGTGTGAGTGTGTATATGAGAGAATCTGTTTTATGAAAACGAGAAAAAAATTAGGATCCAAAACAACTGATTCTAATTATGCTTACAATGTATTTGTAACATTTACTCTTTTATTAACAAAATAAGCCACTTTATAGTAATCTATGCCCTGGAATCTGGGATTATAGAATAAATAGTACAGGGGTGTCAAACTGGCAGCCTGCAGGCTGGATGCATCACGCTTAGGCTATGCCCACCCAGCTCCGCGAAGGGAAAAAATGTTGCAATACATCATGTGATGGCAATGTGACATGGTGAAACCCATGACACCCATGGAATAGTACATTGATTCTCCTTGAAGTAATCCCAGTACTTCTCTTAATATAAAATACTGCACAACAGAGATCTATGACTTTGGGGAATGAGATGCAACTGTTTGGAAAGGTCCCAGCAATAATTTTAAGGAAGAGTTTTATTATTAAGAATCAATTGAGGGTATTTGATCCTGGATGGATCAGAAATAATGACTGCAGTGTTTTTATGGTAGGTTAAAGCTGCTTGTCGACTTCATGCGAGTTAAATACAATAACAGATTGTTAACAAAGGGCTTTGAAGTTTAGCTTTGCTATTGGGTTTACCTGTTAACTGTTCCTTTTTATAGTAGATAATATGGTAAGTCAAATTGGTTGGGTAAATAGAGCTGAAGAAGTTCATAAATTGTGGACCTGTAGCTATTATTGTTGAAATATACTTTTAAGCATACAATTAGGAGGTACCGTATTTGCCGGCGTATAAGACGACCCGGCGTATAAGACGACCCCCACCACCACCGGAAACGCCCTCCAGAAATCCCCGGGCTGCAGCGGCAGGCGGAGTGCCAGGGGCCGTGGGAAGAGCAGGAAGGCTGCAGCCTCGGGCGGAGCGAGGCGGCGGGATGAAGCGGAAGCGACGCAGGGGATCCAGGAAGCCAGAGGCGCCGCTGCGTCCAACAAGCATCCGAAAGCCGGCAGTGGATATACCGGCGCATAAGACGACCCCCACTTGGAGGCATGTTTTTCGGGGCAAAAAAGTCATCTTATACGCCGGCAAATACGGTATGTTTGTTTTTTTGTTTTTATGCATAATTTTGTTTTGTTTTGTTACTACTCCTTTTTTTTTCTTTTGGAGTTTGTATTTTAACTTTAGAAATAAAATAAAAATATATTTAAAAAACAAAATACTGCAGCCAAAGTAACTCAAATTGAATGTCATTAAGATACTTTCCCAATTTTATATAATCTTCATTGACTTTTCAAAAACCTTTGTTTCAGGTTCAATACCGATCAAGGCATTTTACTGCCTTAGGCATTTAAATTAATGTATTAGTTTTTAACATGCTGCTACTTAGGTTAATTTTAATTCAAGCTGCTGACATCATTGTTCATTGTTTCAATTTAATGCATTTTAATTATTTTGCTTCACTGCATATATAATGTAAATATTAACTGCTTTAAGCAGCTGCCTTGGTTATAATCTGGAATTGAAGGGCAGTGTACATATTTTAATAGTAAAAATAAACTGTGCATTACAGGTTACTTCCACTCAAACCAGCAAAATGTTCATGATGATGACATTCAATTAATATTAACTATTATAAGTAATATCTTCAGAACAAATTTTATGTTAATAACAGTGTTATCTTAACAGGAATGGGAAACTTGTGGTTCTCCTGATGTTGATGGAACAAACTCCTTTTATCTCACCTGGTCATTGTGAGATAAATGTCCCTTCCAGCTGATGCTAATGACTATACGAATAGAAGACTAATATAATTCTGAAGGGCAACTTTATTATTGGCACGGGGATAGATGCCAGGCTTAAATGAACATTTCAGAAGAATATGGAAAGAACTAGCTTTCCAAGATTGCAACACTGAACATAAGATCCCACTAGAAATATTTGGGATGCATTCAGTTTTGTCTCTTTCTTTAAAATACATGAAAAGCACCATGCATGACACAAAAGGCTAAAAGAAAAATCAGGGATCTTGAGATACAGGGCAAGATAACAGTTCACGTGTATATTAATACTTTACGCTTACCTTTCTAACACCCAAAGGAGGCAATGTAAATGCAGATGCTTGCTCTTGAGTGGACAGAACAGAATGCAATGCTATTAACTGGTGCCTAAAAAATTATAATGCAAAAAGAAAGATAATTGTATTGTTTTGACTCGTAAGACAAAATGGATACATCTCAGCAGACAATATGCATGAGATTTGGATTTATAATTTGACTAATCATTATGACTTGACAACATTGTATTAATATTAATACTATATACTACAAAAATGCAAAACTATTATATTATATTGAAATGTTCAACATTGCCAATGAAAATCTGTCCTTTAATAGTTATTTTAATCTATATACTTGCTAGTTGTGTTATGAGCAATGTGAACTGATATATCCATTACTTGAGACCATTTCAGAAAACCAAAAATGTTTACAAGTAGACAATTCAGTTTTATATAATTTATTTTACATCCAAAACCAAAAATGTCTACTATGGTAAAAACTATTTTGATGTTTAGATGGGTAATATGCATGTAAGAAAAAAGTGCATATTAAAATAGCTAAAATTTGTTGTTTTCAGTTAGCAATCCTGTTCATCTTCTCATAATTCAATCTATGCAATAATATACATTTTAATTAGAATCTATCATTATTTTTCCATGATTTGCCTACCTCTTTCTTAAATCAAATCTTCTGTCAGTGAAAATGAGATCATACAACTGCTGGATATGTGCAAGGCCTGGCAGAAAAATCAAGACAGCTCCTTCCATATTTTTGAATTGGGGACTTTTGTCTGTAGGTACAGAAGGAAGTAAATAAAAAATTCATTTTTATTATCAAGAAAAGTCTCATGGATATGAAAGATAGGACAGGCAGGCAGGCAGGCAGGCGCGCGCGCACACACATAGAGCTATACATATTAGGCATTTTCCTTAGGGAAAAGCAAACAAAGACCAGGAGTAAGAAAGCCATTTTAAATTTGTGTTTTATGCACTTTTTCAAAACCTTACCTAAAAATGCAAGTAACTCCAGTATGAGGTCGAAGTTGATCTTGTAGGGATTCATACAATATATGGCTTCCCGAGTTCGACTGCTATATTTTTGGAAATATGGTCCTAGCTCAATACCAGTTGCAACCTGAACCGGAACACTTTCCTAAACATAACAGAAAGAAATTTGGAACAATCATTCTAAAACAGAATAATGTAACAAAATAATTTCATCTATTGCTGTACATAATAAATAAATAAAAAAGGACATTATGTGTAAAACAGCCTAACCGTAACATCAACTAACAGAAGACCGAATACAAATTTATGCAATAGAGCTAGAAATGAATTTGCTATCCTTTTGTCTGTCACTCTGAAATGCTACACCAAAATGAGCAACCAAGGAACAGTCCATGTCCCCAACCATATTTTTGCTAGACCTCTCAAGATTATATTCAAAAGTTTGGCAGCAATTTCACTATCTTTCTTATTTTTAAAAAATAAATGTAATAAATCTCTTCCTCATCCCCCCAAATAACAAAGAGACAAAACAGAGCCAAGATTTCGTGGCTGCCTCTTTTTGTGATATCACAGTATCACCATGCTGCTTCCAGCAATCCTCAAAGGACAATTTCTAAGGCTGCCCAATGTGCCCATCCTGTGTTGTACTGAAGGCTGAAAAACCCTTTTAAATAAAGTGGGTTATTGTGTAAAATAATGGAGGATCCCAAATCAGGAGGGGAGGAGACACCTACCTTGAGCACAACTGGTAAATAGTTTTGTAAACCGACTTATTTTTTTGCACATAAAATGTCACCTGATACTTTGTTATTCCTCCTCCTTTGCTAGTCACATTTACAGTTATCTCCTCTTCTTCTTCCAAAAATTTCTGACAATATTCAGAATCTTTCTCCAGAACAAAGCCAGTTTCCTCTATTACATCTTCAACATGAAAGACCTGGAGTTTTGTAAAGTGAAATAGTTCAGTTTTAGATATACTGTGTTTATTTTGAACAGTTATTGGAATAGAAAGGTACATCAACCTTTTGTCTCAGATAAATATCACAAAATTCAGCTGGAATAGTTACATAACTTTTAGCAATTTTGGTCTGTCTTTAAACATGGATAACATATGACCTTGCATGTTGCATGCTGCTATTTGCACTAAAAATGACAAATGAAGAACCAGATTATTTAGCAGTAATAATTATTATTATTTTCTGGACACATTACGGAAGACTTAGCTCAGCAGAGAAGACTCTGAAGCTGAGAATTATGGAGAGAAGGGTAAAGGAGGAAACAAACCGCAAGGTGGGTAGACTTGGTTACAGTGTCACCACTGGAAGAAGACATGAAGGATTAGATTAGTGATAGATCATCATGGATAAAATCTATATGTTCGCCAACAGCTGACTTGATGGCATATAATCAATCAATCAATCAATCAATGGATATGAAATCATATCCACTTTAGAAATAATTTGTGGCAGCTCATTGTGAGTTTTTAATACACCAGAGCACAGATTCAAAGATGAACAGTTTATGGTATTTTCAAAGGAAAAGGTAGGACATTGAATCAAGAGTTGTTATAGGAATATAATTACGCATTTACCTCTACAGGGTAACTCCTTCCTGAAATCCTTAGTATGGGACAGTGAGTGAAATAGCTGGAGAATTTTTCACTATCAACTGTGGCACTCATCAAAATGAGATGGAGATCTGAACGCTTGTGCAATATTTCCCTCAAGATAATTAGCAAGAAATCTGACTGAACACTTCTTTCGTGAACCTTTATGAAAAGATATAGAGGAGATTAATACAGATGAACAACGGTGCTGCTCTTTTCAGGTAACTAAAAAAGTGTTGCTAACCTCATCTACAATAACATGAGACACGTCAGAAAGAAGAACATCATCTTGCAATTTTCGAAGAAGAACTCCAGTTGTACAGTAAAGCAGTCTAGTGGCCTCTCCTGTTCGCGATTCCATACGGATTTGATAGCCACACAAGGAATTCTTAGAGAAGAAAATCAAAGGTTTGTCTAAGTTTATTGCGATTAGAACTTTCCATTATTATTAGAACAGGCTACTCTACTCCTATATTAATTCACAACAATTTCCCTGTTTGAAAAAAAGATTGATCCCATAGCAGGTGCAAGTATTTTTATAGCATTGCCCAATTTTTAGTCCACCCCAGCAGAAAGAGATGCCAGCTAGTCTTTTCTATTTGTGATTTTTAATGATATGTAATAGTTTCTATACAAGATCAACTCTTTGATTTAATATTTATTAAAAATATAACAAATATTTCAAAGAGACCAATATGGAAAGATAGAGCATGTTTCCTCAAAAGAGAATTTTTGTTATAAACTGCAAAAATTCAGTACAACCTTAAAGTATAAACTCAGTCTGTTTCTGGACCTTCTACCTACCAAGCTTCAAATGCAATTCTATTCTGTTCTTTAAAGTTAAAATTACTACTGAATGGTAAGCTACCATTTTTTTCTTATAATCTCCATTCTTGTGTGAACTTCCTCTAAGCTATAAATGAAAATTTATTCCATTATAAACTGATCTTTTAGGAGCTGTCCTATTACATTCTCTAAAAAGCAATCTTTGGAACATAACTATAAGAAGGTCTTACTCTTCCACCAGGTCCATTTTCACAGCCCAGTTCTTCACAAACTCTAGTTGCCAAGCTCACTGCTGAGATCCTCCGTGGTTGGGTGCAAACAATATTGCATTTATTCAAACTTCGTTCATTATGTAGCAAATCTTCTAACAAGAAATGTGGAACTTGTGTGCTTTTACCACTACCCGTTTCCCCAGCCACAACCACAACTCGATGCTTTTTTAAAGTTTCTATGAGGGTATGTTTATATTTAAACACTGGTAGTTGCTCTCTTTCCTTTAGAAGTCTTTGGTATCTGGAAGAACTCTGTTGTTTTTTAAAGAGAGCTCTCATAGGTTCTAAGTTATCTGTAAATGAGGTCTCAAGAGAAAGCCCATTAAAATCCTCTTCAGAAATTAAGTTCTCCCAAGAGTCTTCTGCATCTTCTGAAAGTTTGGGCTTGCCTTCAAATTGCTGTGGTGGCTGCTGCTGCTTCAGCTTGTTCAGCAGTCTGGCGATGAACTGGTCACGAGGCTTGTTGGTTTCTGTCTTGTTTTCTTCTTCTTTTTTCTTTTCAGCATCATTCCATTCTAGCCAAACATTTCTGTATGTAGGAGGAAGTAACTGATGCACCGACTGAAGAGGAGACACAAAAAAGGAATGCTTTAAAAGTATGCTTCGGAATGAATTATGTATTGTAATATTTATTTACCAAGAAATGTCATTATATTAAATAAAATTGATTTCAGAAAAATATGTATAAGGACTGTCATAATCTAATTTGGCTCAAAAGTAAGAGAAGCTCTTTTTCAATTTTCTATTTTAGGTGGTTCCTTAAATTAATATGACTTCCTCTTGCATTCCCAAAAGGTTCTCCCTATAATAATTTTGACACATAAGCCCAAGATTTATTTTGTTATTTTTTAACAGAAACTTCTGAAAACTCTTCAGTGCTTTATACCCTAATGATCTTCCAGAAATTATTTTTAGTATGTCTGCGTGTGTTTGTCTTTTATATATATAAGATACAGATATAGTATGTGCATGCATGCATGTGTGTGTTTTACGGATATAAACTATCAGGAAGCAATGAAGATTGTGCAGCAACATAAAAATTCAACAGCATAATGACATGATGTATTTGAACAGTAGATTTTACATTAGTGATTTTGAAAATAGCATATGGGCTATTCAATATTCTTTTTTTCTAGGGGATTGCGACGAAGAAATTTTGCTACAAAATGGCTTCTTGGTTATGGTACACGTATCTGGCTTACAAAGAAAAATGCTTAATGATACCATGCCAAGCTCTCCAACAATTTCAGTTGGACTTACCTGAGTCTTTCTGTATCTGAATGCTACTTAATATTTTTGAAAATGTTTAAGTCACAACTGCATCAGATACTACCTGATTAAACATAGAATAAAATAAACAAGAAATGTTGCCATTAAGCAACTCCATAAGATTAGAAAACAGTCAGATCCATCAGACTGCAAAGCGCAAAAGTTCTACATTAATCACCAAAATATTGATTGTGCGTACTGTATATGCCATCACTCCTTTTCAGCAAATGAAAAAAGTTTATTGGGAATTATAAAATCTCACCTGCCCTTTTGTCAAATGATACAGTGCTAACGTAGCAGCCAGATGCTGAGCCTGCATACTATCTTCTGTAACGATTGTGGGGCACACCACCAATGTATCATCAGCTGACTTGATAACTCTTACCCTTAAAAAATAGTTAATTCAAGCTTAATAAATATATATATATATTAAATGACAACTAGTTTGAATAGCAAATTGTATGGCATCCAAAACCCTCACAACATGTTCTCAAAATTTCAAATAGCATGAAGTTCAGTCCCTTCAACAAAATATAAGCTAAGCCACAGATTGCTTCATGAAATGACAATATGTTTTACATAACTGATTTTAATGTATAAGCAAACTATTATTATCACTGGAAGAAGCCATATTTCTTATTCAATAAGCTGCCCAGAGTTGTCATGAGTCAGGTAATCCATTATGTATAAATAACATTTATAAGTAATTGCTTATCAATTTCAGCTGTATAAACAAATTCCAAATTTGATATAATCTAAAATAACATTTTTTCAGCATTGCACATTTAACAAAGGCAATTCAAAAGACAGAAATGATCATTCTTTATGATATAAGTTTAGATATTGATGTCTACCTATCATTTTAAATGATTTTGGGCTGGTCACTCTCTCCCAGTCCAATTCACCTCACACAATGTGGGGAAAACGGAAGGCAGAAACATTATGTATGTCACCTTGATTTTCACTAAATCAAAGTAGGATGTAAATCAAATAAATAAATATCCCACTAATTCAGCTTTTGAAAATGCACATATGTGAGAACTTGGAGACAGGTTGGCTACATGATAGTGATAGGCATGAAGTTTTGCTTTTGCCCGTAAAACTCAATAAATTATAGTACAATATGAATGAATTAGATCAGAATAGCTCAATCATGCCTCAGGGTAAATGATTTAACTGATGTTTCAAGCTTTGTTATCCATCAGTGACTTTTCAAAAATGGAGAAGGAATTGAAACTATCAAGCATAATCAAGTGAAAATGTATTTCATGTGTATACATACCTACATTTCCAATATCTTCCTGATGGAACTTTTTCAAAAGAAGGATTTGGGGACTTGGAATAATGCTTTCTGACCCAATCAATCAAGAACTGTTTGGGAGATTTTCCGGTCCAGCTTCGAGCTGTATAATCAAAATTCCTTACATCCTGAGGATCTTTCTTTTTCGCTAATATCAGTAGCAGAAAACAAAAGTTATTTGTACATAGAGGACAGAGACCATTACCAAAGTTGAATGAATTAATTTTAAATCAATATAAACAATTTTTAATGTAAGCTTTGAAAACCAAGCACAATTAATATATATGCTGTTCTAGAATTCCAATTCTAGTATTGAACCTAGTCTAGTACTTCATTATTAGTTTATACAGGGTACAAAAGGTTTATTTGTAAATTATGCCTTGATCAGGAGATCAAGGACCTGATGGTAGTTCAGATTTTGAGGGTCAATACTTTATTTAGAGTGCCCATATTTGAATTATAGAAGTATTGCCTCTAATTATATTTGCATTAAATGTTTTTATTTATCATGCTACATTCTGCAAGAAAGGGTGTCCATAATTCAAATAAAATTGGGATGGCATTTTTAAAAAAATGCTATGAAAAAAGCTTGGCTATCTAACAAATGCTAAATGATGTACAAGCCTGCTCATCTTCATCTTATATGTTAATGAGTATATTTATCTATAAGTATGCTTTCTTTAAAACTGCTAGATTTCCTATTTCCAAAGGAATGAGAAAAAAGCCATTATGGCTGCTCTGTTTTAGTTTCAGTTTTTAGAAAGGTTCGGCATCCATTTTTAGTGAGGTGGATTGAATTTGCTCCTTTTCAGGTGTTTTCTAAGAAACCTCTAAAGTCCCACTTTTTTTTGGATGATTGATTTGTTCAAGTATTGCCTTGAAAATCTATTTAGACTTATAGGAAAAACTGTGTTGGGAGACTGTTTGTGCTTCTATATTAAGAATGCCTGGTGGCTAGAAATTAATCCCATCAAAGAAAGAATGAGAAAAGTTGTTATGATTCTTAATTAGTGAGATTCTAAGTGATAAGCTTTTATTTTTTATAAATTAACACAGAGTCACATCTCTCAAAAGATGAAGGATCTGAGAAGATTCATTATTCAGCTTTTAAGTAGCTAAGAGGAGGGGAGTTTTATTGTGATACATTTTAGATGAATGTAAAAAATATATGAAGTGATACTCTACTCTAAAGAAATCATTCTTAGATTCACAACTTACAAGAGCAAACCTTGAGTCCTACAGAATTAAATCTTACAAATCATTTTGCAAATGACATAGATGCCTCTTACAAAAACTATTGATCAAATCAATATCACACCATTTGGGGATGATCTTCTCTTCATATTCTATGTTAGATTGTCAGAGAATTGGCCAAAAATATCCATGAAGTTTTAAAACACATTTTAATCGTACCTTTTTGTTCTTCTGGAGGAGGATTTTGAGATTTCTCAAGTGTCTTCAAACTCAAGGCTCCATCTGTTTCAAGAAACACAGGATTCTTTTTCTTTTCACTTGGTTGATCTGTAACTTTTATTTCGGGGTTGAACAAAGGGTGGTCTTCCAATGTGGCCATTTCTGTAAAAAAGATATATAGGTTTTATTCCATTATCCAAGGGTTCTCCTTGGATATTAGTTCTCCTTGCTTAAGAGGGAGGGAAAAAAGTGTTTTTTTAAATAGACCCGAAAGCTTACATTTTAAAAAAATACTACTATTTTATCTATATCACTATTGTCTTCTGTAGCTGAATCAATGTTCACATGGAAATATTAAAATATGAGTGCTAATATTAACCTCACAGAATATTTTAAAGGAAGCATATGTATGCTGCTCCAAATTTAGAAAGTGTATTGAAATCAGAACACACCATTCATATTCAGATCACATATAATCAGCTGTATTACTTTATACTTGGCTCTGCACTAATTTTGCTTGATAAAGCTCACAATGAGTTTATCAGGTTGATACAATTATACCAAGCAAGAAAAATAAAAAAACCTTGCTCGGGCCAATGGATTTCTATAATTACATATGACATATGGTTTTTAGTATTATTTTCCAATTTTAGAAAAGAAAGTAAAGGTGATAGTATTTTACATAACTCTTACAAAAAACAAGAAGTGTACTTTTTGAAAGACTGAGCAAACAAATAAATGTTGAGTATTTCTACCTTGTTGAAAACGCCTTATTTTTTCTTGTGCCATCTTCTGACCCTGCTTGTTTTTTTCTTCCTTAGAAGATTTTGCTAGTTCTTTCATTTCCACAAGCTTCTCAGCCAAATGTAAATATCTTTCATTCTGTTCCAGAAAAACTAGTTACTCCATATGAATATGCTAGCAATTTTTGTTATTGTTTTTTAAAAATACATTGTATGTTTAAAGATATGAATAACCTATACAGCATGGGCCCAGGCTATCTATAAAACCAGCTTCATCCCATCCTATTGACCCATACCACCCAGTCAGACAGATTATGTTGCAGATCCTGTTCATTAAAGAACTCCAACTAGCTGGGTCTAGGAAGAGAACTAGAACTGCCCTATGGAATATTCTTCTCCCAGACATGAGGTGGGTCCCCACTCTCCTGGCTTTCTAAAAAGGGGTTAAAACACAGCCTTGTGGCTTTGCATGGGAAACACAAAGGAGCACACAGTTGTGAAGTTGATTAATGCCATGAGACCCCTCCCTCTGCCAACCAATTTTTAACAGGATCAATTATTTTAACCTCCTTAAAACAAAAACCCCAGGAAGAGAAAGTCGAAAAAGAAATAAGAAGATATAAGTCGGGACTATCTGGATTTTTACTACTGATTTTATTTCCATGTTCTTGGTTATTGTAGTTGAATGACTAAAATCAATTGGGTGGTTGTTTAAAACTGTTTAAAATGGCTCTACTTTTAGAAGAACTGAAAATGGAACTTAAAAAGTACAAAGAAGATGCACAAGAAAGGAGAGGTTCTTTTGGCTTCGTATTTCAGTTTTTAGAAATGGAGATTTGGAATTATGAGAAACAACAAAAATGCCTGCAGAACAAGAAGACTACGACAAAGAAGGAGCCATCTTTAATGAACAAGTAATCTTAGATGTGGGGGGAAGGAAAGGTGGGAAAGAGAATGGAAAGTTTAAGATAGAGAAAACAACTCCAAAAAAAAATAGAGTGAAAAATAAGTATAAAATCAGAAAGCAACAGAAGAGGAAATGCAGAAGAGAGAATTAGAAGTAGAGAGACAAGGGGGTAAAAAGGGAGGGAGAAAATGAGAGGGAAAAAGAAAGGAAAAGAAGTTATAAAGGACAGAAGCAACATATAGAGAAACAGGGCCTATTTAGAGATAATGGGTGAAAACTTAATGGAAAAAGGGATTCTGCAAAGGTACATAAGATAGTATGGTTATATTAGAAGCAGAAATAATTTTAGAAAATATGAAACAATGTATGATTAAAATGTCTGATAAAATATCTATCGTAATTCAGTGGAATGCTTGTCAATAAATAAATGTAACAAAAGGTATATTTAATGATTTATAAAACATATGTGAAGAGAAATAAGGGAAAAATTAATTATGGAGATTATATGTGTTTTTAAGGAAGTATGATATTTAATTGAAAAGAAGTGTTAAAGATGTTAAGATTTTAATGATTATTAATGATAGAACTGAATTGGAATGGAATGAGGGTTTATAATTACATATATTTACAATCTTTCTTTTTTAAAAAAGAATATAGTGTGTATTATAAGAATGTACCAAGCAGAATTCGATTGAAGTTATGTATTATGTATTATATTGAAGGTCATAAACTTAAGGTATATATTGAAGTTTAAATAAGAGTTGAATGGATGTAATTAAAAGATATAAAGGTGTCATACTCCAATTAGTAACTACAGGAGAAAATTTGTTTAATGAGAAAAGATAATATGAAATTGGAACAGAACAGACAAAAGTATAAATATAATGATTTGAATTGAGATGAGATAATCAAAATAAATTGAGAAAATTAAGAGGGGAAAAACTATATAGAAAATGTAAAATAGTATAAGATATGGAATAGAATACAAAAAGGAACATGAAATTGAGTTTTGTATCTGTATAAAGAAGTTCAACCCGGGACCATGCTATTTTCAAAAAAGATGTTTTACTTGTATTTTGTATGTGTGAAAACCCAAATAAAACTTTATTAAAAAAAAGAAAGAAAGTCAGGCCTGCTTATCTGCCTACTGTTTCCCAAAAGGGCAAAAGTTTTTCTATCTGAAGAGGGAAGATTGTATCAGGAGGGCCCTGCTTGAGACAGGAGGGTGAATCCTGTGAGAAACAACCCTTAATATAGTATATACACTACAACAGTATGTTAAAAAGGCAAACATTTACATGAAGTAGCTCATGAACTTACTGGGTCAAATTTTTCTTCTTCTGAATGTTTCAGAGACTCATTTTCTTCCTCAATCCTCTGCTGCTCTGCATATAGCAAGATTCGTTCCTTCATACTGATACCTTTTTGTTTTTCTGTAGTTGCCTTTGGATATTATAAAGGAATACAGTGTAGATAAATTGCTAATGCATCTTAAAAACAAATTACCAAATTAATGAAAATGCGCCATTAATTAGAACTAATCTGTATGACCCAATAAGGTTTTCTTAGAAAAAATTCCTATTATTTTTAATATGTTATTCCTTAACATGCAAAGAGAGGGCTACTAAACTGAATTCACACTTCCATTAATGCAAGAGCATAAATATCTTCCTACCTCCTACTGCAAACCAACTTAAACTCTTCAGATTCATTTGCTATTTGCAGTTAATTTACAAGCAATCCTGGTTTGGAAACTGCCTTGTTTAGCAACTGCAGTTATGAGAGTGATGAAAAAGCAACTTTATGATCAATCCTCACATTTATGAGGATTGCAAGTCTGTAAAACAAAGGAAAGCTGATGATCATAATCACAACAGTAGTTTTGCTCAGTGACCACTTTGCTTAATAATCATGTTGATGATCCTACTTGTGGTCACTAAATGAGGACTGCCTATATGTCATTGCTAAATGAGGATTACCAGCCTTACATAGTCTGGGACCAAGTTGTTTGAAGGACTGTCTTTTCTAGTCATATCTAACTGATCCATCAAAGTGGGGAAATAGCGAATGTTACTGGTCTCTTCTCTTAAGAAGGCCTATCTAGTGGAACCCAAAACAAGGGACCTTCTCCATGGTAGCTCCTTCTCTGTGGAACATCATCCCTGCAAACATAAGATTGCACTTTGACAGTCTTTCAGAAGGCCCTGAAGACATGATTCTACCAACAGCCTGGGGACTCAGAATGACATGGAGCCCATAAAGTGGTTGGTCTGATTGTTATTGCCAGAGGGGTACGGGTTTATTGGTTTTTTTGTACTGAGGTTTTATCTTGTAAGCTGTCCGGAGTCAGCATGAGTGAGTTGGGCGGCCATATAAATTTTCTTAATAAATAATAAATGTTATGCCACCCAGAGTGACTCCTTTTTCTAGTATGAATTTAACAAATAAATATATGTTTATGTTAAAGCAATTTTTTTTCATAAAGTTATACTATGGTGTTTCTACATCCAGCAAAGTACCTTTTTCTCACCGTCATCTTCCTTCTTTGTATTGTTTAGCACCTGAGGAGTTTCAGATTTTGGCAAAGGAGAACGAAATCTAGCCCTAGTTTTCTGTTGTTCTTCACCAAATTGCTGACTGAAACCTTCAGGCAATGCATCTTTAAAAAGCAAAAACATAATTTCAAATATTGAATTTTACATATTATGTAAATTTTTACATGTTGTATAAATTTTTACTGGTTATACATAGTTAATTATTTGTAGTTCTAAAATAGAATTATATCTTTAAAATCTTCCTTTTGTTGTATAATTAATTCGATTCTTATCATAATTTCAAAACTAAAGATGGAATCTGAGGGTTTATTTCTGCCAGCATAATAAAAATGGGAAGAAAGCAAACCTGCTCTTTCCTTAATATTCTCCCTTCCGCTCACACACACAATTCTCAAAATCTACCTCAGAGAAACTCCCAACCTTCTATATAAAACAAGAATATTTGTGGGTAGTTGCAGTAAGAAAGTGAGGCAAAAGCTTCCTTGTAGTAATAAAAAGTTGACAACGCAAAATTGATAGAATTGTTTCTATGTTTCTCCTTTTTAATGATACATTAAACCACAATTAAATGAGATTTAAGTTTGAAGTTTTTATGTTTTCTTAGCCATAAAAAGAAAAATGTTACACAGCTTTTCACTTTAGAATGACTTCAAAAATATGTAATAGAAATACTTTTATGTAAAAATATTTATGTATGAGATTATTACACCAACACAAAGGGCATTATGACTCTCATATATAAGCCAAGAATGTTTCTTTCTCACACAAGGACTTTTGATCTAGTTGATGAACCTGTTCATGCCCACCTTTAGGCTTATAACACTAAGTATTATATAGCTATTGGTAGCAACCATTAATCTATTATATAAAATATGTACTCATATAATTAATTTTTAAAAATAGTCAAGAAATATTATATCTTTGGTTCTAATATACCTATAGAATTTGAATTTCCCTTTGGACTGTCCCTTGCTAGTTCATCTCATTGTGACAAAAAAAATTCTACAACTACCCCTATATTTTTCCAAGTACTAAAGAAAAAAAATCACTTTAATTTAAAACTCTTGTTGGTTTTCCATCTAATATGCAGAACATTTAATTGATCAAAGGAACATTTCTAAAACTTGGAAGTAGCTTGGTATTTCCTTCTTCTGAAACATGTTTTTTCAACTTTCCAGTCTCACTTGAATCCCTGAAATTGAATGGTTGTCAACCAACCAAATGCTAACTAGATCTTATATTGTTTAGCTTTTCCAAATCCACCAAATTTGGATAGTCATCTGTCTTTATATGCTTTTACAATTAACCTTAATTTTCAACTCCTAGAATAGCCAATAGATAAAAACCTGAAATGGTCAATGTCTATTAATAAATACAGATACTCTAGTATAGAAGATAATTTCTTCCCTCTTTCCCTCCTGCAGCCCTCAAATCTGATTTGAAGGGAGACTTAGGGAATGCTTTGTCTATATTGGATTTCTCAAAATTCATAAAGCTGCCTTATCATTACCATCAGATAGATTTAAACACAGCCAGTCAAGTGCAGAATGTAGGTCGCCACCATACAAGATAGTATTGTTCATAGCTTCTTCAATATCTTCAGTCTTGAAAGAAAATCCTTGCAAAGCCGTGTAAACATCCTATAAACAACAATGCATTATAGAATATCACACAGGAAATCTGTAACTATTTTTCTCTGCACGTAAAAAACTATGTTTCATTCGATTAGAAAACAGCTCTTATTGTTATAATGAATAGTAAAATCTATGTCCACCACTTTGAGTTAATCCTATATTTTGGAAAACATGATTCTAGATTTCAAACAAAAAGGGATCTAAACGAGGCATTATAGCTGCAATTTTGAAGAGAAGAGTCAACACTTGGCCATGCGAATATCTCTCAACCCAACCTTCCACACTGGGAGGTTACTCTGGAGATAAATTGAGGTAACCCCAGAAATACGTTTCAAGAAGTAAAAACTAGTATAAAGGTGAGGAATCATTGGTGGTCAATGGAATCAGATTTAAGGGTTTAGGTTTTCTTTCACAGAGTTGTTCTTTCACTGAAAAAGTAAGCCCAAAGCCTGGTAATGTTCTTTAATCTTCAGGCCTCATTGGATTCTTAGGTGAGTAGCTACGGCAAAAAGTATATGTACACAACTGCCACTACTGCACACTTTACCCAATTTTCCTTTTAAGCAGTATCCAGAAAGTTCAGTTAATAGAAAACCTAGCAGGAAGTTTGTTAATCAATGCGTAATAAAGGAATCACATTAATAATAATTAATTTACATATTGCCCAATTCCCAGTGACTCTCAGCAGTTTACAATTGTTAAAAACATTTAAAAACAAAGATCAGTACAAGACAATGTGTTCAGTTCCGGTTGGCCCAAATACCGATGCCACTCAGTTGGAAATAGTTCCTCCCCATCCAAACCTGCATAGCCACCAGGCACTGGGACAGAACCTTTGGAAAGCCTCACTTGGCTGATCCAGGGTAAATGGATATAATCAGGTATCATCAGCGTTATGTTCACATAGAAAGAAGTACATTAGTTGTCAATTGTTTTCTAAATACTAGTAGTAGTGTTAAATCTCTAAAGTTCTAACCAGGCAGTTTCATGACACGACCTTTACACGTATGAAGATCTGCAAGAGAGACTATTTTGCAGATGTCCCTTGTTTCATTTGCTCATTTACTGGATATGCGGTGAAGGCCTTCTCTTATAATACTTTCAGGCTACAGAATTCATTCTCTCAGTGTTGTATTTGGATCCATCCCTCTCAGCTTTTAGAAAAGCCATCAAGATATTTCTCTCCAACAAGCCTCTAGCTATTTTACTACTTGAAGTGTCTTTTTAACTTCCATGGGTCAGAATGTATTTATTTACTTATTTGACTTATTTGCTATAAAGTGACTCAAATTACTTTCACAGGGTTTTTATAGTATTTGCTGCCCAAGTGTTTATTTAAACAGAAAAATGAAACATAAAATGGTGGAAGTCTAAATAACATTAATCACAAATAAGTGAAACCAATAAAGAAGAAACACAATACATGGAAAAGTAGGAATGTGGATTATGACACTGCAAGAATCTGAAATATATTACAGTATACCATGGATACTGAAAGAAAACAGAAATGAATCATCTTTGCCTTCATTATGTCAGTTTAATAAATCAAATAGGAACCATAAAGCATTAATAGGCTATAATATTTCTCTTTCTCTTCTTTGGAGGATATATCTAATTAACCTCACTTAAGATATATTAAATATTAATGAACAGAGACTCAAATTTTACCTGTAATTTTTTAGCTGTCAGTCTTCTAGAAATCATTCCTTTTTCACCAGTTTGTTTCTTATGCTCATTGATTATGGCAATAATTCGTTTTTCCAAATTACTATTAATTATGACCTGAAATGAAACAAACTCAGTTACAATCTTTGAAAATTGTTGAAAAAAGCACATTTACAGATAAATATTCAGCCCAAAAATATACACTTGAATACTTTTCCTATATATTTGTGGAAAAGGTTACTGAATTGTGTGTGTAGGTATATGTGTGTGTGAATGTATATATATTTATAATTTGTTAAATTTGTTTACTTAAATATATATATATTATATTAATAAATTCATTCATTCATTCAATTTAGGGTTTCAGTCTGTTATGTATATTCCTGCTCCCACCCCAAAGATTTATTTTTCCATCTAACAAATTATCTCACCTTAAGAATAGACTCATCTGTACTTGCACTGGAGTCAACTGCAGAACCAAAGCTATATGTTTTTGGACCTGTAGAGTTAAGCAAACAATTATTTGACAAAGCCAACATAAGAGCCTATCTAGTACAGCATTCTAGTCTCCAAGAGGCAAACCAAAAATGCATAGGACATAAAAGCAAGACACAAAAGTGCTGAGAGCCATTCCTGAACCAGATAGTGAGGCCCATAATGCCTTACATATAGGAATTTTGCAACTAGTACCAATTGATATCATTACTCTACTTCTCTTTTTAAAATATCCAAGTTAATGCTCATAAAACATTACTTTTGCAAGCTGTTTATCTAGATAATTACAGATGCCCGGAGTGGGATATAATATGGGTGGCTATATATAACTGAATAAAATTCCTGTTATTTCTTTAATGTCCCACCATCATCCTACATTCACCCTCACTGAATTATATTCTATCCCTATCAGTGTTTTCACATCCTATATAACTTTATATATTTCAAACAGCAGATTCAAGAAATGTGTGTTTTGTTGCTTTTGTTGTAAATAAAAAGATGGAGCTGTTTGTTTTTATTTGCAACTAATTCTGGATTACTGCAACTGGGTTAATTTGTGGGTAAAGCAAATCTTTGGAAACGTTTGTAAGTTCTCACTAACACATCTTGAGTTTCATATTCATCTAAGGCCACAAAACATCCAGAATTCAAGCATTATATTATTATTATTATATTTAATAATAGTAATAATAATAGTAGTAATAGTAATAATAATAATAGTAATAGAAAACCGAACTGCAGAGACTGGCATAAACCAGTGTAGATGGTTCCAGTGATACTCGGTACACTGGTTGCTGTGCCTAAAAACCTCACTTAAAAACAATTGGCGCTGACAACATCACCATTGGTCAGCTGCAGAAGGCCACCTTACTGGGATCTGCTCGCATAATCCACCAATACATCATGCGGTCCTAAAAGCTTGGGAAGTGTTCGACTAGTGATTTGTGATACGAAATCCAGCATAGTTATCTCGTTTGCTGTGTACACTGTCATTTTTGTGTATAATAACAACAAACATCCAGAGGTAGTCTTTAGTTTTATAATTTGACTCTTTCTGCTTGTTTTCTGTTAGCAACCAGACCATGGTTTAGCATATTAATAGTCGGGGTGGGGGGGGAGCATATGTTTAATAAGTTCAGAGGGTCAGGCCTGGTGAGATTTTGAGGGGATACCAGGAGTAGATTTGGAAATGAAAAAAAAAGAAAAAGTTGCCAAACTACAGTATTTCTCTACAGTTGGCAAGAAAGCCACATGGTGCATGAAAGAAATCGCCAAGAATCTAGCTGCGAAAGAGGCTCAAGTACTTTACTCATGCCTACAACAGAAAGAACCCACATTTTCTACACTTAGGATAGAAAGCTTAAAATGTGATGGGGCTCAAATATGGAAAATTTAAACAGAAAAGGAATTTCTTCTATGTCCCACACTTTCCCTTAACTGGAACCTGGAGTTCAATGGGAAGAAATTCACCACTGGCTCCTATGCACAGGAAGCCCAAGTTAACAGATAAATAACTACAATTTCCCCCCCTGCTCCGAGATTCAGTTCACCGGGGCCAGCCTCCTCCAACCGAAAGTCCAGCGGGAGGGTCAGCCTAAAAACGTCCCACCCGACTCGCCTGCAACACTCCTCGGTTGAGGGAAGCGGATCTCCGTCCCGCCCTCTTGGCCCCACCACTCCCAGGAGGCAACCGGGAACGAGTCCCACCGAATTCTGCCAGGAAAGACGACGGGCGCTGCCCTCCGAAGCGGCTGCCGGTTCCCCTCCGTGCCTCTCCTTTTTTCTCACGGGAGGCTACCTTGCTTAACGCGCAGGTCCTTCCCGGCAGGGCTCGGCCGGGGCACCAGAGGTCTTTTGCAGGCAGCTTCTCCGGCGGCTCCCGATTCAGCCGCGGCGGCGCCCACCGCTTTAGCTCGGGCTGCTGCTACCGCCGCGGGATGGACGGCGCCGGCTCCTGCCGCCCCGCTGCCGCCCTTGTGCTTCTTGTTCTTGCCACCCATGACCGAGACGTCAGCTCCCCACAAAGCTCTCACGCCGGCTCTGCTTACATCCGGGAATGAGCGGCGGCCGATGACGTCATCGCCCTTCTGGTTGAATCAGGGCAAGGGGACAGGCAGCCACTTCCGCCCAAAACTTTAAAAAAAAAAAAAATGTGGCTCTCTTTCTGTTTTGTCTCTCGCTCTTCAAAGCGAATTGCTCTAGGAAAAAAAATATAGAGATAAATCCATCTTATGGGTTGAGAAGTCGTTTCGGTCATTTTTTTTTTTAAACTAAGATTTTTAATTTGGCGGGAAAGGTTTGCGGTCAAAGTCATATTAAAATGAAAAAAAAAAAATTGGGGCCTGCCTTTCTGCCCTTGCTATCTCTATATGAGCAACCGGCGGAGTTAACGTCGATCGGAAGTTTACATTTTAGCCGCTCTAGCCCTCCTTTACTCTATCGTCGTTTCCCCAAGTGGCGCATTGTTGTGGAGGTGGAGCCGCCGCTGCGCGCTCGCGGGGGAAGATGGCGGACGCTTTCGGAGACGAGCTGTTCAGCGTGTTCGAAGACGATTCCGCCTCTGGCTCCGGCTTGAAGGAAACGAAGGGGACACCCGAGGCGGCCACCTTAAACAAGCCAGGGTGAGGGACAAGCGAGGGTTGAAGAGATTAGGGACGGGATCTCTTCCTAGTAGCAAACGTGAATGTCTTAGACTTAGGTCTTTCGGGTTCCTTTATAGCAGGGGTGTCCAACCTTGGCAACTTTTAAGACTTGTGGACTTCAACTCCCAGAGTTCCTCAGCCAGCTTTGCTGGCTGAGGAACTCTGGGAGTTGAAGTCCACAAGTCTTAAAATTGTCAAGGTTGGACACCCCTGCTTTATTAGTGTGGCAGGCACTATAGAGATTTTTTTTCTTAGGACTAAGAACGAAAAGAAAAAAAAGGAGCTCCCTACAGGTCTTGATTTCATATCCGGTTCATTTTTTCTTTATCCATGTGGAACCAGGATACGCAGGATAACAGAGCCAATGTGTTGCATTCAGTTTTTCGGTTGTCGGGTTGGGGAATTCAGGTTCAGTCCCAGGACTCACCAAGTGACCTTTTGTGCCAGTCGCTTTCCCTCATTATACCGTATTACGTGGTTCTTGTGGGGGATAAAATAAAGGGAGCTGCCAATTTGAACCTTCCTGCAAACTCTGGATTGAAGCTGTGATATAAATTTAAAAGGCATAATGCTATAAATGAAACAGGTATAGAGGATAACGTGTTCCCCCTCTGACCTCCAGGAAACGTCCTTTGGTGTGTGGTGCTTCCGGGTCCCCTTTTTTGGGGGGGGGGTCCTCAGACAAATTAATAGAGTTTAGTAAAGTTCTTCCTTTTTTGAGTGTTCATGTTTTATTTCCTGAGTGCCACAAGTGGGGTATTCAGATGAACATTACACATTTGGGGAGTTGATTCCTCCCTTCCTTATGCTGCAGTGCAACCTATTCAGAAAGATGGTCTTTTCTCCAGTTTGGGCACAGTTAAGAGGAAATGTATGAGGGGAATAATGCTTTGGGGAATTTTTATTTCATCAGTGCAACATTGGATATTGGAGCAGAATTTGTTAATATGTTGGCCTTTGCTTATGTGATTCATCAGAGCTGATTCCTGGTCCCTGTTTTTCTTTTTCTTTTAAATAAATTTTATTGATTTTACAATTAAAACAAACCAACAACACATACATAAATGAAAGAGAGAAAAAGAAGAAAGAAAGAAGAAAAGAGAAAGAGAAAAATAGAAAACAATTAAAAACATTCTCATCTTCAACAGTTTGTAAGACCTCTTTTTTATCCTTATTTTATGCCATATACACACACCTAATCCTTACAGATATCTGTATATCACTACTATGGATCTATCCTATCCTCTTTTGCCTTTTAGTGTGAAGTCTATCTTTGGTCTATCCATCTGTACCAGCAGTTCCAGCTGTTGTAGTATATTGAAGTGTCTTTAATGCCAAAGTTAATTTGTCCATTTCTGCACAACTTGAAAATTTTTGAATAATCATTTCTGATGGAACATGAGGCTGCTTCCAACATTGTGCAAAAGCCAATCTGGCCGCTGCCAAAATGTGTATTATTATATATTTCACTTTTTAAATATTTGTTTATCAAAGATCCCTAACAGAAAGGACTCTGGTTTGAATTCGATCTGTTCTCTTGTCATTTCTTCCAGTCAATTTCTAATTTTCTGCCAATATTTTTGAGCTTCTGTACAGGACCACCACATATGGAAAAAAGTTCCCTCTTTTTTTTTTTGCATTTCCAGCAATTTGGACTCATATTGGGGTGCATCTTTGCTAATCTCGAAGGTAGAAGGTGCCATCTATAAAACATTTTATAGGCATTTTCTTTGTATGCTACTGATTTTGTAATTTTATTATTTCTACCCCAGACCTTTTCCCATTCTGTTATGGTGATGCTATGTCCTATATTCCTACTCCAGGCTATCATGTTCCCTTTTACAATTTCTTCTTCTAATTCTACTTCTAATAAATAATTATAAAATTTTGTTATTTTTTTTTTGCCTGATCCTAATAAAATTTTATCTAATTGCTGGAGTTTATTGTTAATTCCAAATTCTTTCTTGTCCTATTTATATCTACTTTGAATTTGAAGATATGCCCACTGATCTATTTTTAGTCCCCGCTCTTGAAGTTCTTGCCACGATTTCAAATTTCCTTGCGTATCCAATAAGTCCTTATATTCAATCATTTTAGTGATATCCAGATTATTTGGATGAATCATCGCCTCCATTGTTGAAATCCAAATTGGTATTTTTAAATAGTGTTTTTTCCGTATTTTCTTCCAATTAGTTAATAATGAGTCTCTGATTAGGTGCTTGTGAAAATATTTCTGGCTAGTTTTCCCGACATCCCATAAAAAAACATGCCATCCCCTCTGCAAGTCATGGCCTTCTAAGAATAATATTCTCTTATTGGTTAAATTCACCCATTCCTTCAACCATACTAAAGAGGCTGCACTATAATACAACTCCCAATTTGGAAGTGCCAGCCCTCCCCCGCTCTTCATATCCTGCATTGCCTTTAAATTTATTCTAGGTTTTTTCCCTTGCCAGATAAATTTTACAGTTATTAAGTTCTTCCAAAAAAATTTGTGTACTTTGATTGGGATCGTCTGAAATATATATAGGAATTTTGGAAGAATATTCATTTTAATAGCAGCAATCTAATAGCAGCCTAATAATGAAAGTTGCAGCTTGCCCTATGTTTCTAAATCCTCCTTTACCTGTTGCATCAATTTATCATAATTATTTTCCTTGTGTCTTACAATGTGCTGTCAACCATATTCCTAAGTATTTAACTTTCTTTATCACTTGTATTCCCATAACTACTTCTAGTTCAATTTTCTGTTTTTCTGTTAAATTTTTAGTCATTAATTTTGTTTTCTTCCTATTAATTTTAAGTCCTGCTACTGCTCCAAATTGTTCTAATTCATTCATCAATTTTTGTCCTCTTTCTATTGGTTCTTCAATGAAAAAAATCATATCATCCGCAAACGCTTGCAACTTATATTCTTCTTTTTTAACCTTTAATCCTTTTATGTCTGTCTAAGTCCCTGTTTTTCTATGTTTCCATTTAGAAAACAACGAGATGGCAAATCTGTGGGGCCTGCAAAAATCCAAGCCAAAAAAAAGCGTGATGCAGAATTTAATAGTGCAGATATTACAACTTTGGGAAAGAGACCAAAGTTGGACGACTTCTCTACGGATGATCTTAAGTAAGAATGAATTGTACATATTAGGCTTGGAAATGCTTATGATATTTTTTTAAGAATAGAACAGAAAGGAATGATTTATGGGCAACTGCACAAAAAATACTGTTGAAAGACATATATTAGAAGCTATTAGACTGTTTTATCATCTAACACTGGTTGCATTAAAAATGATTTGTTAAGCAGTTCTGTATTTTTCATTGCTGCCAGTGAGTAGAATAAATCTTACTCCAGGTGTCTTCAAGACTTGATGCAAAAATTGCTGAAAAAATGTATGTGAAACATTTTGAATGGGGCAGGGGTGTCAAACTCGATTTCATCAGGGTTGTGCTTGACCTCAGGGTGGGTGAGGCTGGGGTGGGCATGGCCAGTTCAATATAATTCGTGTCAGGGGCACCTGTGGTAGCCCAAGAGCTCTGCCAGGGAAAGCTGGCTCCTGAGCTCCGTTTTCGGCTGTGATGGCCTCCTGTAAGCTTCTGCCAGTGTAAACGGAGTTCTGGAGGGGCAGCACAGCCCTCCGGAGCTCCATTTTTGCTGGCAGAGGCACCATGGGCCGGTCCTTTTCAGATCTGGTCCTCAGGCCTTGAGTTTGACACCCCTGGTTTAGGGAAAGTAAAAAATACAGATAGTCTTTGACCTCTGATCATTTGTTCAGCAACTGTTTGCTAAACAAAGGAATATACAACCCATATCTGAAGTTATGGTCCTTGGAGCACCCCCACTGTCATGTGATCCAAATTTGGGCACTTGCCAGCTTGCCTGCACTTATGATCACAAAGGAACTTCAACTCCCTCCAGCTACCTATTTCCCCCCATCTATGCGCCCCCTCTCTTTTTTGCCTCATGCACTCTCTTGCCCCACCTGACCTTCCTGTCTTCTTTCTCCCATTGCTGATGGAGTACTTGGCCTGGCTTTTCTTGCCAAGAAACACTTTGCAGAAACTGGCAAAAGGAAGCCCCTTTGTGCAGCATCAGCAAAAGCAGACCCCTTTATGTGAAGCTGGTACCATGTTGCTTGGCCATACTGGGCTAGGACTTTCTGGCACACAATAGATCTTGGGCTGCTTCTTGTGACAGCCAGGGCTGGGTTTCCTGGTGCACCACAGAAAATAAGTGCAAACAAGCAAGGTGCTTTTCAAAAAGCAACTAGACTTTCTTGGTTTTTTCCCCTTGAAAACGTTTCACTTCTCATCCAAGAACCTTCTTTAGTTCTGACTGAACGGAAGGGAATAGAAGGATTTATATTCTTGCAGTCATCTGGTCTGAAGGTTGTTGAGGCCACTTGGGGTACTCTCGGGGTCACCTGAATCAGAGTGCAAATGGGTGTGAAACCTTGGGACTGATGAAAAGACTATGTTGTAGACAGGAGATAGGTGGTGCCATATCCCTCCTCTCTTTGAAACCAGTAGTCCTTTCTGTCCAGAATGTGGACTTGGATGTATGGATAATTATCATTATTAGCATCATTAATCTTTAAAAATAAAATACAACATACACATTTCATTATTGACTAATACATTAATGTGGTTTTCATTTCAGTTTGGCAGATGTGATGCCAAAAGTAAAGGTACAGGCTGTTGAAACTATTGAAGGTTGTACACATGAGGTGAGTGTGAGACTGGTGTGATGAATGCTGTTTTATATAACGCTACTATTAAGAGTTGAGAACACTATTAAGTAGAAAACTACTTAGCTGTAGTTTGCTTTTCTGTGTGAGAATATGTAATGGGAAAAAGAAAAGGAGACATTTTTGAACTAGTATAATATAAGCTAAATGGTCATCAGTGGAAATAGAAGTTAAAAAGAAACTCATGTCCTATGTGTGTACTGTCATTTATAGAAGCTTCCTGGGTGACTTTGGACCAGTCATTCTCCCTCAGCCTTCCTATGTCCTCTACTTTGTTGGGTTAGAAATGGAAAGAGAGAGCATTATGTATTCTGCTTTGAACATTAGGAACATTATTACTGAAAAATAATATAAATGACCGGAAAATATTTTTTTTTACTAGGTTGCTCTTCCTGCAGATATGGACTTCGTAGCCCTAAAGGCAAGAACTGGAAAAGCTGCAAAGGTTTGTAATTTACAAGTCGTATTCCTTAAGTGTCATAGTTAATGGGGAACAATGGACGAAAGTAAAATGACAGTTATTTGCATAGATATAAACATTTTTGGGGGGCTTGGTTTTATCTGAAAGTTAAGAAAACACGAATGTCCATCATTTTAATAGTTAAAAATGATTTGAATAAAACAGTATTGGAATTTATCTGGTTATTTAACTGGAAGGTAGTTAAATGTGGGTCACACAGTTTCAGTTGATTCTGGGGGCACATAATTCCACTTATTATTCAATTCTGCACTTACATTGAATGTATAAAGGTAAAGGTTCCCCTCATACATACATGCTAGTCCTTTCCAGCTCTAGGGGTCAGTGCTCATCTCCGTTACAAAGCCAAAGAGCCAGGGCTGTCCGAAGACATATCCGTGGTCAAGTGGCCAGCTTGACTAAACACTGAAGGCACATGGAATGCTGTTACCTTCCCTCCAAAGTGGTCCCTATTTTTCTACTTGCATTTTTACATGCTTTCGAACTGCTAGGTTGGCAGAAGCTGGGACAAGTAACGGGAGCTCATTCCGTTAGGTGGCGCTAGGGGTTCGAACCACCGAACTGCTGACCTTTCTGATCGACAAACTCAGCGTCTTATCCACTGAGCCACCGTGTCCCCGGTGAAGCCTGTTAATACATCGTTCTTAGGAAAGCTGAACCTTAAGAGAATTCTTCCAGTAAAGATTTTTAGAGAGCCTTTACAAATTAAAGTTCTTTTGTTTTAAAGATACTTCTTTTGCAATTTGGTCCCAAAAGGAGAGGCAGTTATCAAAGATAACTGTGGTTATCAAAGATAACTGTGTATCAGTTGTTCTTAGACCATTACTTTCTCTATCACATTAATGTATTTTGCCTTATGATTCTGAGGATATTAATTTCCAGAATATCCATATAATTGTGAAGTTTTTTTAAAAAGCTAATAAACCCAATACTGTCTAATAAATAAACGGAAAAGAATTGTGCTGATTTACAATGAGTTCTGGAACTTATATAAACTTTTTTTTTCTTTTTAGGAATATCCATTCATTCTTGATGCTTTTCAACGAGAAGCTATTTTGTGTGTGGATAATAATCAGTCTGTTTTAGTATCTGCTCATACCTCAGCAGGAAAGACTGTTTGTGCAGAGTAAGTAGCTCCCTGATGGATTTTTTAAAAAAACTAAATTCTCCCCTTGAATAAAGTAATGGTAAAATAAATTAACTTTCTACATTTATTATATTTCCATTTTGTTTTTATATTTTTATACAGTATGCATATTCAATGTGAAGCTAGCTTTGTATTTCTAAACTTATTAAATTGATAGCTATAACATTATGGTGTAAAGAGAAAATGATCTGGGGATATGGAAACATGGAGCAATGATTGGCAGATGTTTAATTCTTTTTAAAAAAATTAAATTTGCTGTACAGATTTGCATACCTTGCATTTTTTTTTCAAAACAATTTTTGTCCTGGAAATTGGTTTTAGTGTTACGTTTCTGTCAGATTTATCAAACTCACAGTTCTTTTCAAGCATTTAGTGCTATTATAATATTGCATGTATTGCTTGAAGAAATAAAATATTCAAGATTCCTATCATTGGAATATTGTATTGAGGAAAGTTTTGGATTGGATTGGATCTAGAGAGATCCAAATTTAGTTTTTCCATTGAGTGACATAGAGTGAGTTAATATTAAGACTTTATAACATGTTTCAAAAATAGAAATGGTTTGGGCTCAACATCAGATATTTTTACATTATTGACAGTGCTCTGATGTGCTGACCAGTAGTAAAGTTGGAACAGCTTTTTCAAATTTGAGCTTGAATGTTGTGCATTCTACTTGTTACTCTTATATTTGTTTCCTAATGAGAATAGACCTCATATGTGTCATTATTTTTTCTCATATTGCTATATACTACCAAAGAGTTCTACAGGAATTCTTTTTAAAGAAAATATTGGATTTCATAATAAACAAAGTGTACATTTTTGCAGATTGCGCAATTATTTCATATCAACAGTAGAAATATATTGCAAAGTGTATCAATTTATAATGAATATTGCATATGTACTATAGGTATGCCATTGCTTTGGCTTTAAGAGAAAAACAGCGTGTGATATTTACCAGTCCTATTAAAGCTCTCAGTAACCAAAAATATCGTGAGATGTATGAAGAATTTCAAGATGTTGGCTTGATGACTGGGGATGTCACCATCAATCCTACAGCATCTTGCCTTGTAATGACCACAGAGGTAGGTCTGATTGTTAAACTTTCCTGTGCTGGTTTTTGGCCTCTCTGTTGTACTATGTACCGTATGTGCTTGTACAAAAAATTCAATTGCATATGATATGATTCAGTTTAGGTCCTGTGTTGTTTACCATATTAACACAATACTGTAAGCCACCTAGAGTCATCATGTGTGAGTTTGGTGGCAATATACATTTGTTAATAATAAATATGTATGACTTGGATATGGAATTGGTGATTATTTTTATCTGATCCATTCTATTATGATTATCAGATTTGCTCTAGATTATCAGTTCCTCTAGCCCTGGGATATAATTCATCCAGCCCCAGTGACTTTAATTCAAAGCAGAAGCAAATGTGTTCTCACCACTTTCCTTACCTATTTTGACCATTTCTCTTCTGCCCCAAATTATGAAGCTTCTGAGATATCAGACTTTTCCTTTTGAAAAAATACGAGCAAAATAGGACTCAGTCAATTCAGCCTTCTCCTTGCTCTCTATCATTAACTTGGTATCATCTTCAAACCCCAAATTGACAATTTCCTTGAATTATCCTGTTGTTCTGCCTGTATCTCACGAACTCTTTCTGTTAATTTTGCAAATCTCAGCTCTTGACTTTATCCTTACAGATTCAAGACTATTTCCTAATACTCTGGTTTTGTGATATGCTCTCCTGTTTTTTAAAGCTACTTCTCATTTCTCAATTTATCAAAGAGTTATTTATACATTTATACTTTGGGTTTATGTTTTGAGTATATTTCTGTTTATTGATTTCCCTCTCCCTCCAGATTTAATTTAAAGCCTGTCTGATCTAAGCAAGGTATCTCCCAAACATAATTTTTGAGGTCTTTGTGAGGGGCAGATCCAATCAAATGTGCTCGACTCATTGCTTACAATGTTTAATAGGTCATTTTCATTTATTCTTCTTTTTAGATTTTGAGAAGTATGCTTTACAGAGGTTCTGAGGTTATGCGTGAAGTTGCTTGGGTTATATTTGATGAGATTCATTACATGAGAAATTCAGGTACTATAAATGTACATATTTATGTATGAGTTTTTGTCTGTAGAAGTACAATGAAGATGATGCTGTCCCATGAATTTTTGTTTTCTAGAACGTGGTGTGGTATGGGAAGAAACCATTATTTTGCTCCCTGATAATGTTCACTATGTGTTTCTTTCTGCCACTATACCAAATGCACGCCAGTTTGCTGAATGGATATGTCATCTTCACAAACAGGTACAATGTCTTTTTCTTCACCTTTACATATTATATTCTTTCATGTACACTGAGAGCATTTGCAGCAAGCCAAATTCGTTGTGTGTCCAATCACACTTGGCCAATAAAAAATTCTATTCACCTTTACTTGCAACAGTGCTGTTAACCCACTTGGTAGGCTGAGAATTAGCTTTGAAAAACCAAAGCAAAAAAAATCCCAAACCCACGTTGATGGCATCAGCTGCAAGAATGATACAAAACAAGGTGATTAGTTCAGTATATCTGGCAAATGAGAACTGAGATAACTAAGCCTATATGAAGGGAGATCCTAGGTTTATTTATGTAAAAAAATAACTTGAATTAAGTTGAGTAGATTATTTCAGCCTAGTTTCAACTTTTTTCTAACATGTATTATTGGATTTTTATTTTTGATTTCTGATTTTTTCTAGTGAATTCTTTATTAAGCCATGAGACTGGTAATTAGAAAAAAATAAAAAAGTAAAAATAGAGTTGTATAAGACACAAAAAACACAGATTTTCAAAAACTGAGAATTTGTGATTTATGATTAATTGTAGACTGCAGAGTCCTACTGCCAGCCTTAGATGACTTCATTTGGATTAATGTAGAAACTAGGAATTGTAAATACATGCTATATTGTACATTAAAAGCATACATAATATTTTAAATAACTTATTTTCTCTTTACCAGCCTTGCCATGTGATTTACACAGATTACAGACCGACTCCTTTGCAACATTATATTTTTCCAGCAGGGGGAGATGGACTTCACCTTGTAGTGGATGAAAATGTAAGGAGCTATGTTTCTTTGAATTTCATTTTATTTATTTGTATTTACTTTTATCTCACCATTATTGTTATAAATAATTCAAAATGACAAACATACCTAATACATTTTCCTCTTCCTATTTTCTCCACAACTGCAACCCTGTGAGGTAGATTTGGTTGAGAGAAGATGACCAGCCCAAATTAACCTAGACAGCTTTTATGCCTGGGGTGGGGTGGGGACTAGTACTCATACTGCTCTGGTTTCCAGTATGGTCCTTTAACCACTGGACCAAACTCTCACTCTTATATGTAAGATCTCTCTAATTGTATTGGTAACTGTCAGCGCCAAGTGCTAGAGAAGAAGAAAGTATATTGAAAGTCTATACACACTAGGACGCTTACTGTTCTGTTGAATCAATTCTAGTCACCCTTTGGAATACTCACCTTGGCGCTGGGATAGTTAGGAAGAAGGAAATTAATGTATGTATTTACATTCATTGGAGGAGAAGGGATTACAAGAGAGTAAACGAGCACACAATGGAGAATACACATAGAAAGCAATGCAGCCCAGAGTTTGATCAGTTGTAATCCCTTTCTCTTCAATCTCTCCACTCTGCAAGGGAAGAAAAAACAACAGAACAATGAACACTGATTGTAATGGTGATCATGTGATTGAAGGACCTTTTAATCTGTCACTTCAAGGACAGATCATAAATGCAAGCACTGGAGTTATTTTTAGCACCATTTTTTTAAAAGTTTGACTAGTTGCTGAACAGGGCAGTCACTAAGTGAAGCCAACCTGTAACCAAAATTTGCTTTTGCTTTCTAGGGTGATTTTAGAGAAGATAATTTTAATACAGCCATGCAGGTACTTCGTGATGCAGGTGATCTAGCCAAAGGAGACCAGAAAGGCAGGAAAGGAGGAACCAAAGGTTGGTATAACTTTTGTCAGATAAATATATTGCAAGGCTAGGCAGGTGTTGTTTTTGAAGTTAAAGTGAAGAAACTGCCACCTTTTCATGTTCAAAATCTAAACTATTTGCTCGCATTGCTACCTTCATAGGTCCCTCAAATGTATTTAAGATTGTAAAGATGATCATGGAAAGAAACTTCCAACCAGTCATTATATTCAGTTTCAGTAAGAAAGATTGTGAAGCCTACGCACTTCAAATGACAAAACTGGATTTCAACACAGGTGTGTTCTACTCACTTCTAAATATTAGCTTATTCTTCATCAATTTTCATTATTATTGATTTTTTTTTAGTGACTAGAATCTAAACAGAAATGTGTTATCTAGTCAGAAAGTTTGGATGAGACAATAACTTTCCCCCTTTTGACAAATGACATACTAAAATCTGCTTTTGAAATTTGCCTTGGTCCCTATTAGCGTCATATTTCTTATGATACTGGCCACCTTCTTAAAACATTTTATTTAGAATGTGGTTATTTTATATCACAGTTGTAACTTTAGGTTTTAAAACACTTTGTTTTCAAGTATGTTTTTAAATAAGCAATACATAGAGAAGGAATAAACGTATTTAGTGGTATTTAAGAGGGAAACAGTCAAAATAGGTTCACTTGACCAGTGAGTTCTTTCTTAAATGTAGTTAATAAATTCAGTTTTACTGAATACAAATTTACTTAAACTATTATATTTAATTTAGTTTGACTTTTTTTCCAATTCTGTAACTAGTTATGAGATAGACTGCTCTATAAAAAAAAATCCCAGAAAAATATCTAATCTGCCCATTATGGTGAGAAGAAATTTGTTACCAGTTTATTCAATATATGCCTAATATCTCAGTTAATTTATTTTCAGTGTATCTTTGTAACAAATTTATTGGTAGGCTTTGGTTATAAACATGGCTGTTTTGGGGAGTAAGGGAAAAAGTTTATCCATATCCTTTTATCTTTCAGATGAAGAAAAAAGGATGGTTGAGGAAGTGTTTAACAATGCAATTGATTGTTTGTCTGATGAAGACAAGAAGCTCCCACAAGTGAGTGCTTAAGGGTACATGAGTTTATTTGCATGTAGCAACATAGGACCAATGCCTTTTAAAGTTTTTTTTATCCCCACCTTTATTATTTTTACAATTATTTTATAAATAATGTAAAGCAGCAAACATAGCTAATACTCCTATTCTCTCTACAACAACAACCTTATGAAGTGAATTGGGCCGAGAAACTGATTGTCCCAAAATCACCCAGCCGGCTTTCATGATTTAAGGCAGGAGAAAACTCAGGTCTCCTGTTTTTAGGCTGGAGCCTTAACTACTAGATCAAACCAGTTCTTGTTTTCTTAGCAACGAAAAAAAAAAACACCATGCAAAAGCTGTCCTTTTAATTAATTTACAAAATGAGAAAATCTGCAACAACAAATACATTTTGATGTCTGTTTTAATATTTCGTTAATACTAGTGCTACACTTCCATAACCTTTGCAAAATTCCTGTTTGAGTCCTTTGCACAACCCTAATTAACAAAATCCTTTCTCTTCCAATCTTCTCTCTGATTTCAACCTGATCAAAGGGCTTTCTCTAGATGTAAGGACACATTTGTGTGCCATTTGGTTTATTTTCTTGTAACATGTCAGATTTTTATGAAACTTCCATATGTCAGTTGGACTTGTTACAGTGCTAGCTTTTGAACACTCTTGTCTTTTAAGATTTAGCTTTTGTATATTTGATGGCTTTAACAGAAGGATCAGTTGGGGAAATCAAACATTAGATCCTTCTTGTTTCTTTTGAGATCAGTATATTAGTACAGTATTTGAATATCTATGATATTGCCACCACAACATAATTTTCCACATCTGTTTTAATCCTAGTGCTAATGAGTAAAATATGAAATAAGATTCGTCTCTTATTTTTGGACATACAGGTTGAACACGTGCTTCCACTTTTAAAACGTGGTATTGGAATCCATCATGGTGGCTTACTTCCTATTTTGAAGGAAACCATTGAAATTCTTTTCTCTGAAGGGCTGATAAAAGTATGTACTTTCAACCTTATACTGTAATACACATTTTCACATCTAAATTCAGTCAGAAAAATACTATTTTTATTGTGTTGTGCTGGGTTTTATGATACGATCATATAGTCTCAATATTATACCTGAACTTAGTGAGTCTGTTTTTCAAATAAAAATTTAAAACCATCAAAATAGTGAATAGTGGCTGAGTAGAGGTGAAGGACTAGTAATTTTGGGTCTTTTGGTGAACTTATTCCTAAAGCATATGGCATTCAGGTAACATGTTACATAACAGCTTTGTCTAGCTTGAATACTATTGAAAGTTTTTCACAGAACTGTTCACGTACTAAATACCTTCTCATGCAAGAAAGTCATTAATGAAGGAGTGCTGAACACCAAGTGTATGCAGCTGTGTGTTTAATATAGAGAAACCTGGTTAATAAAGAATACCTTTTAGCTCACAGCTATACTATGGGAATTGTACATTTAAAATTTGTTAGTTGTCTGCTTTTTTCTTACTTGTGACTTTAAACTATATAGTTGAATCTGGGTACTTTGGTATGTGGTAATGATTTTTTAAAAATACATTTCTGCCTTCACTTAGGCCTTATTTGCTACGGAGACTTTTGCTATGGGGATAAACATGCCAGCAAGGACAGTGCTATTTACAAGTGCCCGGAAATATGATGGAAAAGATTTCCGATGGGTAAGCATTGATCTGTATGAACTGTTTTTTGCATGGATGTGTCCTGTCTGGATAGAGACCACCCAGTCATGTGATCACCAAGCCACACCCAGTCAGTACGCCATGTCTACCTAGTCATGTGACCAAGCCACACCCACAAATTAGGCCACTCCCACAGAACCCATTGTTAAGACATTTGAATCCCACCCCCGGTTAAGATGTGAATTATTGTATTATGTTAGATAGATATAATATATTGATAGTGATGCATCAATATTTAATTGCTTTATATTTTCAGATTTCCTCGGGTGAATACATTCAGATGTCTGGTCGTGCTGGCCGCCGAGGCATGGATGATCGAGGAATAGTCATTTTAATGGTGGATGAAAAGATGAGCCCAACAATTGGAAAACAGCTTCTAAAAGTATTTTGATGTTTGATTAGAAAATTCTGAAAATGTGTGAAAAACATATAGTTAAATGCAAAATAGACTAGTGCATTTCTGGAATGCCCTGTTTTGGTCTAAAGAAATTCAGGGATAGCTTTTATTTTTGTGGAACTTTACCTTTTGGAACTGGGAGTAATTTGTTATGGATGCAGCCCAGACCTATTTAGATCAGAACAATATGGGTTGCATTTGTGGGTTGAGATCTGGCATCCCTAGAATTTTACAATAAGGTATGCTCATTAGCATTAGTACTGATTGTATTCAAATTTTAAAGTTTCTATCAAAGATGTTCTTGGTTCCGTTTTGTTTCTCTTTTGGCCCAGTTCAAGTATACTTCATAATTTATGACCAATATGTAAGTTATTACAGTTTTCTTTTTTAAACTGAGGCACTCTAGGTTTCAAACAATCAGATATTTGTTAGCAGTTACTGATTGGCATGCCATATTGCATGAACTGAAATTGCAGAGTTGTGTGTGCATGTTTATAGAATACATTCCAATGATCTGAATGCATAGTTAAGGTGATCTTTTTAATCAACTTGGATTATTATTCCTTTTATTTAAAATAGTATGAAATAACACGGCATATCTTGTGGAACATTGCGAGGAGTTTTGATTGAGGATATGGAATAGTATAAACAAACCAGAGCATTTGTTTCATAAATATGCATTCATCATATGCAGAATCAGCAGTTCAGAATTAAAACTGCTATCCTCTTTCTGTTCTATAAGCTTGCCCTTTCTCTTGAAGTCCATTGTCCCTTTGATTGCAACAGACATAAGATGCATACCATGATGAAACTGAGAAATATATAGCTTATCACATTTAGAGAAAGATACATTCAATATCATTCTCATCAGAAGAAAAAAAGATAAATTCAGTAATTATTTTACTGGGTACGAGGACCAAAAATAGATAGGTAATTCATTGTTTTCATTTGCAACACTAATACATATGCTGTTGTTGTAAACCTAAAATAATTGTTATGTTTAAACTACTGAGTAGACCTTGTAATAATTTTTCTTCTCCTCTGAATGAATGGCATACTGTCCTTTAAAGTACAGTGATAGTGCATACAGAAACATGCAGTGACAGTAATTAATTCTGGTATTAACATAGAATATATTCTTGGTTATGAAAGCTGAAGAGCATGGTCTTCTGCCAATATTTTGTCCTATACTATAATGTAATGTTTTAGTTATAGCTGAGGTATTTTAGTACTAGCGACTAGGGCATTATTTTTTTCCTAATAGGGTTTGTTTCAAGGAAGGTCAGCTCCAAAGCTAATTTTCAAGGCTAATTTCCTGATATGGACACACAAGCCAGAGTTCCAGAATTTGGCAAAAGGAGCACCATTTTCATTATTCCTTTAATAATCTGGAGTCAAGAGAAAAATTTGTGCAAGTGCCAGCTGTCTTTTTATTGCATTCCTGTGTGCAACTCTTTACAGATTATTAAAAATATTATTATAAAGACATTCTGTAGTTCAGAAAAGTATCGCTCTAATTGGGAATGTCTTGGGAGTGTAAGCTAGGATCCCAAACATAGTAGATCACATTATAATGATCTACGTTAGGATCCTGAAACTGAGAATTAAACGTAGTTGTGTGATCCTTTCAGATCAAAGTTGGTAATGCTGTTGCAGCAGATATTCAGACAAATAGTTGCTTGCCTTGATGTAGAATGCTAAGGAAGTTTTGTGATGCATTCACATTTTGTTTTACTTCATGTTTTACTATTTTTTCCCCTGCCTTACTTTACATTTATCCTTCTGGTTAATTTGTCGTTGAAAGTCATCCTCTGAGCCTGCCCCATTTATTGCAAGTTGGAGGCACAAGTCTTCAAAAAAGCTAGAATCCGTGCTACTGTAGAGGCTCCAAGTATAAATATCAGTTGAACTCCCAGACCTAATTGCAGGTTTGCCTGGTTTTACATTAACTCATCTGCATATGTTTCCAAACATTGCATGTGTGGGCAGGCTTTGAAAAACTTAACAGACTTCAGTTGGTCAAAGGATGTGACCTGCCAGCATGAAAAATCTGGCAGAGAGGATGACTTGGCATTCAGCAATGGTACAGTATTTAGTGTTCTGATGGTTTTCTTTAAACCATTTTGTAAAAAAAAAATGAATTCCAGACAGCTAATTTTATATTACAAGAAAGCGTCTTGCAAAATATTGAGAATCCCAATTTCAAGAATGAAAAGCAGTATGTTCTTATGCTTGCGATCACTTCCTTTGTCTATAGTGACATTGTAGAGATTTTTATAGTGTTGCTTTTTTAAGGAGTCAGTGTTATATCGGCAAGTTAGATAAAATTAGGATTTTATCTGACTTGTTAACATGAGCACTGAAATGGGAAGAAGACTCTTACCAACTGACTCTTTTTGCACAGATAGAAAATAGTCTGTGCCCTGTTAATATAGGGTGTCTGAGGTGAGCCACTTGGGATCTCTGGTATTTCAGGAAAACACTTTGAGAATCACTCATGCAGCATCTGCCATTTAAAGAATTGCATAGGGCCTCAAGCTCTTCATGTTTGACTTGTATGTTCTCATTGCAGATGCTTGAGTGAACCTATGTCCACAGAGCTCTGTGTTATGGGCTAATTGATCAGGTCCATGATATATTTGTTTGACACTGATCTGATCAATTCTCACAATTTTTGCTTCCCAGCAAGAGTAGATCTATCTACACAGAGCACTTTTTTTTAATATGGTGAGGATCCAGTGCTAGGAAGGTAGACAAAGATGGCCCCATACTACTGGGATCTTGAAAGATTAATGCTTTACGCCAGGGGTGGGAAACGGTGGGTCCTTTATGACCTGTGGACTTCAACTCCCAGAATTCCTGAGCCAGCATGGCTCAGGAATTCTGGGAGTTGAAGTTCAGAAGTCATAAAGGAGGAGCCATAGCTCTCCACTTCTGCTTTAGGCTACCATGGTGTGACAGAAAAATGATAATTCCTGGGCTGCTGCTGGGTCAGTTGCTGTTTTCACTGGTAGCTTGATCCTAACAGGAAGCCTCTCTTTTTTACTTTAGTTTTGACCAGGACTTCATCTAACATAGCTGCTATAAAGATAATCTCTGGAAATGTTTCTGGGACTGGAAAAGAAATGGCAGTATTTCAAAACACCCTTAACAATAAGCAGATGTGTTTTCAGGGTCAGTCTATCTGGAAAATGATAACTAGCCCATAAAGTTTTGGATTCTGGCAAAAAAAAGGGTTCACATGCCTTTCAGATACCCTGTCAATGAATTCCTTAATAAGTGCTAGGATTTTGGCTTAGTCAGTTTTCAAGATTCTGTGTATACATTTGATACCTTGTTGACAATAAATCTAAAGAATGATTCACATGAATCTTTCTTCCTGGATGGTTCTTACTATCAGAGCTTAACATCTGCCTTTAATTTCTGTCATTGGAGTCTGCATGTGACAGAGGTGCTCTTTCGTGGCCCCCCAAAATGCATTGAGTCTGGTCTAAAACCTGTCACTTTAGACAATGTGTTAACATCTTGATGGACTGACACCAGATATCTGGGAAACTGCTATAGGGTTTGTTTGGACCGTAAGATCACACAGCTTGGGAGATGGGTTCTGTTGCCTTGAAGCATTGACCGTGTAAGTCCTATTTAAAAGAATGCCATTGCATCTGTCATTGGGATTTCCTTTCAGCTCATGGTTTTCAGTCTAAGAAAGCTGGTATATATTTCCTGACAAAACCTTCAAGACCTCTTATAGGGCTTGAGGCAAAATGTAAAAATGTTAGGAAGTGGTTGGTGGCTTGAATTTTATGGGCCTTCTTGGTCAGAAAGCTAAAGTGTTACGTGAAAATAATTTTGCAGGAACCATAAGATCCATTTTTCCCACCTCCAATAATAATTCTCTACATTTAACTGCTTAGAAAAAATAGAGCCATCAGAGAAAATACAACTTTGTGAATCCTCACCCACCCCCTAACCTCCAGATATTATTAAAGATATGTGACATTTTTTGAGGCAGCTTCTTCTAAGAGGCTTTGTAGGGGCTAGGCAAGATGGCATTTTCTTCTCTTGTATCTCTAAAACAGGGATTGCTTATGAGTTAGGCCAAGGGTCTTTAAACTTGGCAAGTTTAAGACTTGTGGACTTCAACTCCCAGAATTCCTGAGCTGACTGGAGGAGGAATTCTGGGAGTTGAAGTCCACAAGTCTTAAAGCTGTCAAGTTTGAAGACCCCTGATGTTAGGCTGTATAGATTTCATGTTCAGTACTGAAGAGCCTGAAAGCACTGCAATCTAGCAATAAAAATCTAGCTTCCTAAAGAGAATGTGGTTCTAAATCATCATGCTTCTCCCTTCTGGGCCTATTGGTACTTCAGCTTCCCAAAGAGATTGAGGACAACCCCACTGTCACTAAGGAAATTACTTTCTACTACCTTCTAAACAGATTCTAGAAAAAAAAAAAATTGCCTGCTAGGACAAAAAGCCCGAGGAATACAATATTGATGGCTTTCAGGAATAACAGCAAAAATGATTTCTTACGTTTTTTTAATCAACATGTTTTTCATACTTATGGTCTGTGTCATTGTTGAGAGGGTTAGAGAGGAAGAGGGGAATCTATGGAATTTGCATCTTCCATGTTGAGAGGATTCCCTATGTATGCAGGTTTGCCTGTTAGATCTACTTTGGAATTATATGACATCCTGAAATGTTTGGCAGGGTTCTTACTAGGCACAAATTGTATTCATCCAGGAATTATTTAAAATAGGGAGATAACTTCTTTCCTCAGATAAAAGCTTTTATGATTCTAATTCCTTATGCTACCTAATTTTGCTAATCTTATTTTTCTTTCTAGGGATCTGCTGATCCTTTAAACAGTGCTTTCCATTTGACCTACAACATGGTACTAAATTTGCTGCGTGTAGAAGAAATTAATCCAGAATACATGTTAGAAAAATCTTTTTACCAGTTCCAGCATTACAGAGCTATTCCAGGAGTAGTTGAAAGTAAGTTTTTAACAATACCTAATAGTTTGAAAGTTGATGTACAATTATACTACAGTGTTTACTTCCACAGTGTTCTCTGCTGCAATTGTTATCCTATTACAAAACTGCAATTTAGCACAATGGCTGTTCCCACAGAACTGGAGAATACTCGGTAGTTTCTTATTTCCTTTCTTTGAATAAAACATAAACGCTAAAGCACAGATGGCCCACTGTTTCAAATAAGATTTTCCATGCAGGTTTTTGAGGTTGGGAGTAACTATACAGTCTATCCCACACATTTAGGGCACCATTTATGGGCCTCCCCATGGATTTGTTTAATAACAACCAATTCAGCTCTCTCTGTGGCAAGACTCATATAATTGAATAAACTACTACTGGAACAAAGCAAGGCCTCTTCTTAATTATACAGGTCTCTCCAGGTCAGAAGGTCAAATATGCATAATTTTTCCAGTAATTTTTGCTTTTGTGTTTTTTGTTTGCTTTGTTTTATTCTGGTTTTTTATATGTGGATTTTCAATGTAATTTGCAAACCGCTCTGAACCATTATGTTGTGTCTTATACATTTTTAATGAATTTTTTTTTAAAAAAAAATCTCTTGGGGGTCTGCAGAATTAGTTTCTGGGGGAAATTGCTGAGCTGAAATAGGACAGACGTTAGCTCTGATTGCTTTATAGTTTCAGCTAAGATAATGGTAATATTATCTTACAGAGTCTGGCCATTACATAACCTACTCTGATATGTGGGCATGAAACTTCTGGGAAAGAGCTCCAGCACAGCAGAATTTCAGCAATATATAAGAGTCACATATTCCCCTATTATATGCTTGGAATCTCCTAATTGAGATCCTTTGAGCAAAACTTCAAGTGAAAATTGATTGGATTTTGCTGTTTTGAAAATATGAGAATTAATAGAAAGCACAACGTTCTTACATTATTGGAGTCTTTTTAAGGCATACTAACAAGCTGAAATTTACCACTAACTCTCCTGAACATTTTGGACAAATATACCAATGTTCCTTGCAACCTTTTATGTTAAAACACATAAATGTTAATATCATGAAGATTTTAACAATCCAGTGTGCAAACTGGTCTTCAGAAATAAGAATCAAATATACTGTAACAAAAACTATTGTTTGGGGGTAACCACTCTACACATTGTCATAAACATAAGTCCTGTTCTGTTCTCGCTTGGCAGTTAAGCCAGCATAAAACATATGAAATTCCTAATGTTCTGGGACATGTTGACAAGGATATGGGAGAGATAACAGAGTCTCTAAGTCCTGCAGATTTTTTTCTATGAGAAAATAGTGCTTTTTGTGGGAAAAATCAGAGTCATAATTCATTACAATATTGGATCCTTGATATAACAATTTGTTTTACAAATATGTATTTTCAGAAGTTAATAATTTGGAACAACAGTATAATGAGATTGAAATTCCAAATGAAGAAAATGTGATCATCTATTATAAAATTAGACAGCAACTTGCTAAACTGGGTAAAGAAATAGAGGAATATATTCATAAGCCAAAGTACTGCCTGCCATTTTTACAACCTGGAAGACTAGTAAAAGTAAGTTACTAATAGTAATCATCTACATTTTTTTAAATGTGTACTTTCCAAAAACAGAGTCAAGTTTTAAATACCGCTGTTCTTCAACATAGTGATTTCATATATTAAGGGACTATGTATGTAACTTTAACCCTTAATTAATGAAACATTCAGTATATGCTTTAGATCCATCATAGTTACAAGAAACATATCAGATTATGTAAAACGGAAGTTAGGCATGACTAAACATTCTCACAATTTGGACAGTTAATTTAAAGTGTGATTCCATTAAAATAAATTAATATTTAGTATCAATAAATAATCCCCAAACATCAGAAATTCAGTATAACAAATCTACCCATAGTATGTGTTTTTATTGTACAATGGAAAATATTTTAGAGATCCACCAGAAAGGCACATGTCTATTAAGGATCAGTAATTGAATAACTTGTGTTTGCTTATTTTCCTGATTTAATATTATTTTTAATGCATGTCCTAGAGAGAGATATATGGAATTTGTTTTGTTTTCAGTTTTCTAATAGGTGGTTTGGTATATTTCAGTTTAGCTTGTTATCTTTTGATAATAAAAACCAGTATTTTCTAATATTATTTGTAAATTATGACTGGAAACACTGATTTAGAAATCAGCTTATAGGAGCATTTGGCAAAAAGGAGTTCAACAGCAGTTCCTTTTCCTTCAAGACCCCGTGGAAAGACAAACAGCTCATCTAGTATTCCAGTGCAATCCATTGGGATGGGGTTAGATGGAAGTACTCTGACTTCGCCCCATACTATTAGAAGTGCATGAAGAAACAGCTCTTAAATTTAGTCTTTACATTATTTTAAAGTTTTTCTTGTTATTCTTGCTGTTCTCATTATATTTTTGATTTTATATTTTACTTTCACAACACAAAATATGCCTGATATCTTTTCCAGCTCTCTTTTTTGTGAGCATTATTTTATCTAACTACTTTATAAAAAGCATTCCCTTATTCAAAATAATATACAAGTTTAATATCTATTCTCAGGTAAAAAATGAAGATGATGACTTTGGTTGGGGAGTGGTGGTTAATTTTTCCAAGAAATCCAATGTGAAGGTAAGATAAAATGATTTTCCTCAATGCTGAATAAATATATCAGTATAAATGTTGAAGGCATGTGCTTTGAGCTGGACACAGACTGTCTGAATTGGCTGTCCTATGCAAGGAACTATCTGAATACAGAACACTTACAGATCCCTAACTGCATTTTATTTTATTATAGGAGTATTTATAACCCTAACACATTGTTCTAACAGTTACAGTTCAGTTAGCTGATTACATCAGGTTACAACTCTATTCACATTATCTGTTTTGGATGGAACTTATAAAGAGTACCAGAACTACTAAAAGTACTGCAAAAAAATTTTTTTTTTCTTTTTGGGAAAGTTGGAATTCAAAGTGTTTGGGAAATAATTATCAAAGGTGCAAAGTCTACTGGTAGTGGTGGAAAATCCATGTTTCTATGCTGTAATGCAATCAAAGTTGTTTTGCATTTGCATATTTTGCTTTTAGTGTATGCACATAATCTATTATTTTAATAGAAAGCGATAAAACTCCTTTGAGAGTATTCTAAATGACCTACTTTGCTATCCATTGAGAATGCAACAGACAGCAGAGATGTGATCCAATACTGGCTTCTTCATATTTCCATAGAGTATTTGATGCATATGTTACTCTGTTCCAAGTTTGGGTAAACAGCAGTTGAAAATAGTTGGCTTCTAGCTGCTTTTGCACATATGGATTGCATTCTGAATGCAGTTCAAGATAACATGAGTAAATACAGGTTTTGAAATCAAAATTAAAACAGTTGCTATATGTATCATGAATGGAATAGGATGGTCTCATTCACAGCTATTTTTATGAATAAATACTTGGATTATTTGGTAATATAATAGTAAAATAAAATATATGCTTCTGCTTATATCTGGACATTTCATAGAAACCTATGATAAAATAGGAAATCTGTACAGTGTCTTCCAAAAATCTTTTTAAAAAAACTCTGCCCTCTTATTCAAATCTTTTTAATCTTAGTAAGCCATGATTGTCATAAAACTTGCTATTTGGACATATACACTGCTCAAAAAAATAAAGGGAACACAAAAATAAGACATCCTAGATCTGAATGAATGAAATATTCTTATTAAATACTTTGTTCATTACATAGTTGAATGTGCTGACAACAAAATCACACAAAAATTATCAATGGAAATCAAATTTAGCAACCCATGGAGGTCTGGATTTGGAGTTACACGCAAAATTAAAGTAGAAAAAAACACTACAGACTGATCCAACTTTGATGTAATGTCCTTAAAACAAGTCAAAATGAGGCTCAGTAGTGTGTGTGGCCTCCACCTGCCTGTATGACCTCCCTACAATGCCTGGGCATGCTCCTGATGAGGTGGTGGATGGTCTCCTGAGGGATCTCCTCCCACACCTGGACTAAAGCATTCCCCAACTCCTGGACAGTCTGTGGTGCAACGTTGGTAGATGGAGTGAGACATGATGTCCCAGATGTGCTCAATTGGATTCAGGTCTGGGGAACGGGCGGGCCAGTCCATAGCATTAATGCCTTCGTCTTGCAGGAACTGCTGACACACTCCAGCCACATGTGGTCTAGCATTGTCTTGCATTAGGAGGAACCCAGGGCCAACCGCACCAGCATATGGTCTCACAAGGGGTCTGAGGATCTCATCTCTGTACCTAATGGCAGTCAGGCTACCTCTGGTGAGCACATGGAGGGCTGTGTGGCCCCAAAAGAAATGCCACCCCACACCATTACTGACCCACTGCCAAACCGGTCATGCTGGAGGATGTTTCAGGCAGCAGAACGTTCTCCACGGCGTCTCTAGACCCTGTCACCTCTGTCACATGTGCTCAGTGTAAAGCTGCTTTCATCTGTGAAGAGCACAGGGCACCAGTGGCGAATTTGCTTCTTGGTGTTCTCTGGCAAATGCCAAACGTTTTGCACAGTGTTGGGCTGTAAGCACAACCCCCACCTGTGGACGTTGGGCCCTCATACCACCCCTCATGGAGTCTGTTTCTGACCGTTTGAGCAGCCACATGCACGTTGAGCAGCCACATGCACGTTTGTGGCCCACTGGAGGTCATTTTGCAGGGCCCTGGCAGTGCTCCTCCTGTCCCTCCTTGCACAAAGGTGGAGATAGCGGTCCTGATGCTGGGTTGTTGTCCTCCTACAGCCTCCTCCACGTTTCCTGATGTACTGGCCTGTCTCCTGGTAGCGCCTCCATGCTCTGGACACTACGCTGACAGACACAGCAAACCTTCTTGCCACAGCTCGCATTGATGTGCCATCCTGGATGAACTGCACTACCTGAGCCACTTGTGTGGGTTCTAGACTCCATCTCATGCTACCACTAGAGTGAAAGCACCACCAACATTCAAAAGTAACCAAGCCATCAGCCAGAAAGCATAGGAACTGAGAAGTGGTCTGTGGTCACCACCTGCAGAACCACTCCTTTATTGGGGATGTCTTGCCACCTGCCTATGCTTTCTACCTGTTGTCTATTCCATTTGCACAACAGCATGTGAAATTGATTGTCAATCAGTGTTGCTACCTAAGTGGACAGTTTGATTTCACAGAAGTGTGATTGATTTGGAGTTACGTTGTGTTGTTTAATTGTTCCCTTTATTTTTTTGAGCAGTGTATTTGGCTATTATCAAAATATATACTATCACAAAGAATTATCTTAACAGTTAGTGGTTCCCTACAAATTGAAGAATTTTATCTTAGAAGCACTTTGTTCAATTAAGGCTCTTAGTGCTCTTTTATCCAACTGGCAAGAATAATGCGTTAATGGCATAGTAGATGTCAATAAGAAAATTACTGTTTTATGACAAATTCCCTACCGGTAATTATTTATGAAGACATAAGATCTCTCCTGGATCAGGCCAAAATCTTAATCTAGTTGAGCGTCCTGTTTCCCTTTTTGACCAATCAGTTTAGAAATACAAAAAATTATTTCTGACTTGCAGCTAACAGGAGCAACAAGAAGTTATTTTAGGACAAAATTCAGTTATAGAAATGTGGGAACTTGGAATAACAAAGAGAAAAATATGTAAGCATAGTTCAATTGTAATATGGAAACAATTCCTAGATGAAAAGGGGGGGGGGGGGGGGGGGGGGGGGGGGGGGGGGGGGGGGGGGGGGGGGTGGGGGGGGGGGGGGGGCTTCGGGGGGGGGGGGGGGGGGGGGGGGGGGGGGGGGGGGGGGGGGGGGGGGGGGGGGGGGGGGGGGGGGGGGGGGGGGGGGGGGGGGGGGGGGGGGGGGGGGGGGGGGGGGGGGGGGGGGGGGGGGGGGGGGGGGGGGGGGGGGGGGGGGGGGGGGGGGGGGGGGGGGGGGGGGGGGGGGGGGGGGGGGGGGGGGGAAGGGGGCTCCCCAAAAATCACGGAATGTGTGCTAGGGCACCACGTTCTTTAATATTAAGGTTATGTTTGGCTCCTGATTCTTGCTGGTTCTTAGAAATCTAATAAAGAAACTATATGGCAATTGTCCCAATTGCAAATTTAATAGTGGCATTATTATTAATTGAAAATAGCATGTCTTTCATCAAATTCTGGATGCATCTTACGAGTAAGTCTTACTTTGCTTCCCACTTTGGATGGAACCCTCCCTTTTGCCAGGAGAATGATGGAAGGAGAAAGATCACATGTTGTATAGTTTGAACAACTATGAAGTATAGAAAAGATTTTTAAGAAGCCAAGAATTCAAAGCCATATTTTAAAAATCAGGCTCCTGTCCATTGCTGAAAACCGATGAAATTTTTCATAAACGTTTTTAATTGTGCACAAACCGTTTCACTGTAAAGGGAAATACAGTATGTTTATATTGTTCATATAGGACAGTGATGGCTAACCTTTTTGTCGTTGCGTACCAAAAGTGAATGCGTGCGCGCAGCCATAACGCAATGCACGCACACCTCCCCCCGCGCTTCCATGCACGTGCGACCCCTGCACATGCGCACGTGACCCCGTGTGCCCCCATGCATCTCGGCCCCCGTGCATGCACAGCAGATAACCGAAAATGGGCTGGTGGGAGGTGCACGCGCATGCACAGTGGAACTGAGCTGGGACGACAGCTCATGTGCCGGCAGAGATGGCTCTGCGTGCCACTTCTGGCACGTGTGCCATAGGTTCGCCATCACGGATATAGGATGTGTTAAACTTTTTACCCTTTTCCCCTCCTAAAGAACCACTAGGGTACAGGAAGCCTCATAATTTTGTATTTGCTTAGTATTGAAGAATAACTCCATGCTTTTTCTGATCTTTTACTAATCTGGCAGCTTAATTCTGGTGAACTGGATCCCCTCTATATTGCTGAAGTCCTCCTACACTGTAGTAAAGACAGCCTGAAAAATTCTGCAACTGAAGCCGCAAAGCCCGCAAAACCTGACGAGAAAGGGGAGATGCAGGTGATGGGTTGTCTTCTTACTGAAAATAGAGTTTGTATGTCAAAGGCACTGTCTGCAAACTTTGTGATAACACATATTTTCTCTCTGTGTACAAATTGTTGCCAAAAACAAAGGACACAAGGTCCCTTCTTGCTGGATGACATCAGTTTTAGCTGAGAGAGAGAGAGAAAGTGCGGGGGTGGGGGGGGAAGAGCTCTCAGAAACAATTTGCTTATATTTGTTTGTTTTCAGTAAATGATTCTTCCTTCTTGCCTTTAATATAGATAACGATAGCTTCTTCCAAAGTAATGGTAGAAAATTAAGGTTTAACTCCAAAATTAGACCCATAAGAGATGCATTTTTCCTTTATGTACAGGAGATGAAAATTGTTTTCATCGGTGTGCACACTAAATTAAAATTAAATTTTAAACCTTGCATTAAAGACAAATCTGAGATCTGGTAGATTGAACAGCTGTTGATTTTCCAATGTTGAGTGGTTTTCTTATTAGTGGAAATAATAATAGCATAATATAAATATGCCTATTTACAACTATTTCATTCCAATTTTACCTCAGGATAAAGCAACTAATATTTAATATTTGTTAGGTTGTTGAATATTAGTCTATACCTACAGTTGTGTTTTCCTGGCTTTAAACTCTCTTGGGAAAGAAAGTCATGCATAGATTAAGAACTGGTGTAGAATTATTTGGCTATAACTTCCACTAAAGTTACATCCTTCACTGCAAGATTATTGAAATTTATGTTGGGTTTCACTGTTAAATCCCAAATTTGCCATTCAACATTCTGTTTATCTCATTTTCAGTCAATATGAAAGTCTGCTAAAACAACTATAAGAATGTTTGATAACCTGCTCATTTATAAATGTGTAACATTTGTAAACTGTCTAAATTGTTACTATTGCCACATCTGGTGGTGCTGAATTCTAGTTAAACAATTGCACAGTATGATGCAGATCATTGAATTCTAATAAAACCGGGGATTAATGCAGTTCAATCTGTGTAGGGGTAGATATACATAAAGTGTTTGCCTACAAACACACACACAGACAAAATGCATTTGTTCCTTGTTCCTGAATTTTCCTTATTTAGTTTTGAAGGCTGACAGAAAGATATATTTTTTTTAAAAAAAAACCTGATTAGAAATTTTGAGAACTCCAATTTGTGAGTTTATTTTTTTTTATCTCAACAAGTTAAGCATTTTCAAGAGAGTTCAATTTTAAATACAGCTAAATAAAGCAAAATTTGAACAGATTTATTACAGAAATAATCCATATTCTCCATATAGATATTGTATAACAAAATGAAAGTATGGTACTGTGCTCAGAATATGTTACATAAAATATAATCTCTTTAATAGTTTGAAGATTAATCAAGTACATTTTTAGTTTACTGATCACTTGTCTGTCTGAGTAGGTTGTTCCTGTCCTGGTGCATCTTCTGTCAGCCATCAGCAGCGTTCGACTCTATATACCCAAAGACTTGAGGCCTCATGATAACAGACAGAGTGTATTGAAATCAATACAGGTAAAGCGTGTGTATGTATAATGTATGAGGTATGAATGTGTGTGTGTGTGTGTGTGTGTGTGTGTGTGTGTGTGTGTGATGTATGAATGTGTGTATATGTGTGTGTTCTGTTTTTGCGGAATAAGGAAATAATAAAAATTAACAATTGAGTGGATTTAGTAAATGCTTACAAAGTGCCTAGCCCAAATAACAAACGCTGTTCTCACCACCTGATTGGACTACTGCAGCGTGCTCTAAATGGGGCTGCCTTTAAAGAACATTCAAAAGTTTCAGATGATGCAAAGTACTAAATCCCATCCACACCTTATGGGGCTCTGAGCACATTGACAGCAGAAATATCCAGGTTCAGTTTAAAGTTTGATGTTTGATGTTAACCTATAAGGCACTAAAATATCTGCACAGCTACCTCCATCAACTAGAATCCATCCTTCCTAGAGAAGCAAGTTGGGAAAACCTCTTTAGGTGTCTCCTACTACCAGGATATTAGAGAAGTTGAAGCTATAATAAGAAGCCTCCATAATAACCTCCTTTTGGTGGAATAATTTACTAGCAAAGATCAGGGTTGCTGTGGTCTTTTTGGCTTTCAGAAGCAGATTGAAATACAGTTTTTCTGGAGAGCCTTTTTGACTGCAAAGGGTAGTGCCAAGGAAATGCTTGTTTTCTCCACTTTTAAGACAATTTTAGATACAACTTACATTTTTTTAAAATCTTTGAATTGTTGTGGATGTTTTCTTCTTGTAAAACTCCCAAGAGTACCCTCATGATTGAAATAGTTTAAAAATCAAATAAATATTTGGTCTGAAGATTTATTTTTCAGTTTAATCTCTTTGCCACTTTGTTATCTGTTCTCAAGTATCAGCTATATAAATATTGCAGTGAAGAAATGTTTTAAGGATTTGTTTTTTAAATTTTTCTTAAAGGAAGTGCAGAAACGGTTTCCTGACGGAGTTCCTTTGCTGGATCCTATTGATGACATGGGCATTAAAGATCCAGGTCTGAAAAAAGTAATCCAAAAAATAGAAGCCTTTGAACATAGGATGTATTCTCATCCACTTCACAATGATTCTAATTTGGAAACTGTATACAAACTTTGTGAAAGAAAAACACAGGTAAGGAACAAACTTGAGGCAGGTTCACTTGAGAGGGATTGTAGGTCATTGAATAAAGTTTAATGCAGAAGGTGCAGGTTCAGTTTCTGATATCTTCAAACCAGTAAAAAAAAAATCCTACAAAAAGAAGTGAATTCTCCGCCACACAAGGAGCCAATTTTTGTAGTTATTAAGACACTAGTCTAGAAACCAGGAGACCATAAATTCTAGTCCTGCCTTAGGCCCGAAGCCAGCTAGGTGATCTTGGGCCACTCACTTTCTCTCTGCCCTAGGAAGCAGGCAATGGCAACCATTTCTCAAAAACCTTACCAAGGAAAAACACAAGGACTTGGTGACTTGAAGGCACAAAACAACAAAAATAGACAACATAGGGAAATATTCTGACTTGATGGGAGATAGCTTCACCCTCTTCCTCCCAAAAAAGCTCATAAGGGTAATTCCTACTGAAAAGTATTTTCATAATTAAAATTTCAGTAGATTTTTTCTTTACAAATATAATAGCCAATTAGAAAGTGATTTGAGATTTTTATTGGAAAAGCTACCTTTCTTTCCTAATACCTTTAAATTGGTACTCTCCTACCGTGTTTCTCACATAATAAGGCCGGGCCTTATTTTTTGAGCCGAAAAGACGGCTAGGCCGTCTTTTCGGGGTAACAATTTCCCCCTTTCATCCTCATCTAGAGCGCCCGCGGGCAGCCTCGCCACCAGCTGCTCCTAAGGGCGATCATGGCGAAGCGCAGAGAGCTCCCTACTCCCACCAAACACCTTTGCTGCAGACCCAAGACCTTTGGCACCTGCCTCTGTTGCTTTCCTTCTGCCCATTCCGCTGCCGTTTGGAGTGCCGTTGGAGCTGCTGCCGCCGTTTGGAGCTGCCTCTGCCGTTTGGAGCCGCCGCGCCGTTTGAAGCTGCCGCTTCCGCGTTTGGAGCACTACCGCTGTTTGAAGCACCACCGCCACTCCAAACACGGAAGCGGCAGCTCAAACGTGACGGGCGGCACTCCAAACGGCGGCGGCTCCAAGCGGCAGAGGCAGCTCCAAACACGGAAGCGGAGCCACCGCCGCCGTTGGAGCTGCCGCCGCTGTTTGGAGTGCCACCGTCACGCTTTGGAGCTGCCGCTTCCGCATTTGGAGCACTACCGCTGTTTGAAGCACCACCGCCACTCCAAACACGGCGGCAGCTCCAAACGGAAGCGGCAGCTCCAAACGACGGCGGCAGCTCCAACGGCGGCGGGTGGCTCCTTCCGTGTTTGGAGCTGCCTCTGCCGTTTGGAGCCGCCGCCGCCGTTGGAGTGCCGCCGCTCACGTTTGGAGCTGCCGCTTCCGTGTTTGGAGCTGCCGCCGTGTTTGGAGTGGCGGTGGTGCTCCAAACAGCGGTGAGTGCTCCAAACGCGGAAGCGGCAGCTTCAAACGGCGGCGGCGGCTCCAAACGGGCGGCAGCAGCTCCAAACGGCAGAGGCAGCTCCAAGCGGCAGAGGCAGCTCCAATGGTACTCCAAACAGCGGCGGCAGCTCCAAATGGCGGCGGTGGCTCCGCTTCCGTGTTTGGAGCTGCCTCTGCCGTTTGGAGCCGCCGGCGCCGTTGGAGTGCCGCCGTCACGCTTGGAGCTGCTGCTTCCGTGTTTGAGCTGCCGCCGTGTTTGGAGTGGCGGTGGTGCTCCAAACAGCGGTAGTGCTCAAACGCAAGCGGCAGCTTCAAACGGCGGCGGCGGCTCCAAACGGCAGAGGCAGCTCCAAACGGCAGAGGCAGCTCCAAACGGCGGCGGCGGCTCCAAATGGCAGAGGCAGCTCCAAATGGCGGCGGCGGCTCCAAACGGCAGAGGCAGCTCCAAACGGGCGGCAGCAGCTCCAAGGGCACTCCAAATGGCGGTGGTAGCTCCAACGGCACTCCAAATGGCAAGTCCCCCACCCTTCCCCTATTTTGCATGTTTTAAACTAGGCCTAAATTTGGGGGAGGGGCTTAATTTGATTTTCTGCCTAGAAAACATGCTGGGTCTTCCTATTGGTGGAGGCCGTATTGTTGGAGAAACACGGTATATCTTGTAATGTTCCGCAACTTATGTGCTCTCTATTGTTGTGATTATCCACAGCCACCATGGTCAATTTTCCTGAGGAGAGAAAAAATAGTGGAAACTTCTGGCCTCTTAGTTAGGACTTTGCCTCGCAGACAAATACATAACTGACAGAGTAAAAATGAATGTTGCTTTTGATATCTGTTTTGTGAGTTGACAAGTGTGTGTCTTGAGCCATTTTGGTATGATATCTCCTGACTGTCTGTAACGGACCGGTTTACTTTCTGACAATAAATCTTTCAAGCAATGACAAAGTATGTCAATTAGATATGTTTATTCAAATCCATTTTGGCATATAATTCAACGAAACATTTGACTTCTGCTTTCTCATTTATAAAAAGGGATTATCATGGGTTTGCAAGTATTAATGTGGCCTGTGGCATAAAGTTGTCTTTGTTTCTTATTTCTGTTAAAATGTCTGCGTGAACGTAGATTGCTGTAGACATAAAGGCAGCTAAACGGGAATTGAAAAAAGCAAGGACTGTTTTACAAATGGATGAGCTCAAATGTCGTAAACGTGTTCTTAGAAGATTGGGCTTTGCAACCTCTTCAGATGTCATAGAGATGAAAGGACGAGTTGCTTGTGAAATCAGCAGGTAAGATGATGATGATGATGATGATGATGATGTAAAAGAATCAACAAATGGACAGTTGTGTTCTGAAAGTTTTTCTCTACTTTGCCTTTATGCTGGTGTTCTATGATACTGTACCATTTAGAAGAACCTATTCATACAGATATATTTGGTTTGTTAAATAATAGAGTTCAAAAGGACTGCTCAATGGGTTCTGTGAGCGTTTCATTTAGCTTATATTACTCAAGTGAACTATATATCCTCTGTCCTCCGCCAGTTAACAACAAGCATTTGAAACAATTTTCAAAAATGTTTTCCGATATGAAAGAACAGAGTTCTTGTTCAAAGACAGTCACAGTTCTTCTTAGTATGCTGTGCATCAGAATTCCTAAGCTCATTCTAAACTTATTTTACCCTTATCCTAAATAATTAAGTCATAGAGGTTCCACTTTTAAATTCCCATCTTAATTTATGCAGCAAATATTATAAATACAAATAGTTCCCTTAATATAAAATCTTTTGAGTAGCAGAATATTCTGGACATTACTGAATACAAGTTAATATAAGATTGGGGTAAAACAGGACAAGGTTGAGCAATCTTTCAGTTATTCTGAGGAGGAAGCGTGGATTTATTAAATTTCCTATACCCAAGTGACTCTGGGAAGCTTACAACAACTGTTATTGAATTGCTGAAAATTGCCCCACCTGTTTCCACTAGTAGAAGTTATCACTGGAAAAACCTATTACTGGGTCAATAGTAAGTCTTGGAGTCAGCAGTTTCCCCAAAGCTTACTCAAAGCTTAGTACACTAAGACTAGCTCTTATCTCCCTACCTAAGCCAAGATTGTTTATTTTGTTTAGTCAAAACACGTATGACTATTTTAACTAAATCACCAACAAAATAAGTTGACTCTCAGTTCAGAAAACATTGTATCATTTACTCTTTTCTACTAGATAAATTTCCTAGAGTTCTCACCTCCAACATCTATGACATCTGAACTCTTAAATGTCTTTTTCCTCTATCTGTTTTGGAAGAAGGCAGAGTGACTTTTTAAATATTGATTTTAAACATATAAATTACTAATGTTGCCATTAATTGAATCTCTTCTAGTGCAGATGAGCTTTTGCTGACAGAAATGATGTTCAATGGGCTTTTCAATGATTTATCTGCAGAACAAGCAACTGCTTTATTAAGCTGCTTTGTATTTCAAGAAAATGTAAGTTATCTTTTCCACAGAAGTACCCATGCTAATGTGTTACAACAAAACAAATTAAAAATGAAGGGATTTGTGACACTTCTAAGACCTACTAGGTCTTTTATTATATCATGATAAACAGGAATTTGAGGACATGAAAAGATGCTTAGAGTATTGATAGAGAATACCAGGAGGAAATTAGCATGAGCTTCCATGAAATAGCAATAGGGCACTATGTTGGCTTCCTTCTCTGCCCTTATTGTTCCTGCAGTTGGTTATTCAGCAAACTTGCCCCCTTTGAGGAGTGACAGTAAGGAAGAATTGCTTCAAGACTGCACAGATAGGTTTACAAAATTCATTGAGAATTCACTCGGAACTTGACACATACGATGGCACTAGTGTCTAATGATGTTATGTGGGATTCTTTTGAACCTGTGGAGTTCAAATAAATGAATTAGAGTCCTCTGTAGTATAAACTCAGCTATGTGCCATAGTTAAAGCTGCCAGAGAAAGAAATAATATATTGAATGATTAATGCTGCTTAAATAGGCAGGTAGTACCCATCATTTTGAAGGAGGAAGCTGTGCAAGGAAACCTCCCTTGATTCAAATGTTCTAAGCAACGTCCAGTTGATTTCCATCGTTCTCTTTAGAGTAGGTTACTAAAAAGATGGGAGATGAGTTTAGCTACTGAAGACTTTGAAAGAAAAGGTTCTATCTAAATAAAATGAAGTCATACTTCAATCTTGCAGATGGAAATAAAATAGTACTTGTCATCCTGTAGATAACCCATGAGAATGTGATGTCATGATGACTGTGTTTTTTTTAAAATTATATTTATGTGGATTTAGTGTGTATTTTTATTATTTTGGTTTCATAGTATTTTTATGATGTATTTTTTTATGAGCCACCCAGTTTCTGCAATTGAACTTGCCTACACTATAATGCCAAAGAAATGAACACAGGCACTTTCATGGCTCACTTCATCAGGTACATGGAGTAAATTCCTACAGGGGTGATGGGGAGTGGAAGAAAAGGAAATGACAGGGGAGGGAGGCTGGCGAGAGCCTCTTCAGCTCTCCAAACAACCCTGACCATTCCTTCTCCATAGGAAGAGAGGAAATTCGTTGATCTGATCACTTAATAAATATGGAAATAATTCTGCAAGAAAAGTCAAGAGAACGAAATTAATTTTGGTTACAGAGCATATGTCAGAGATAAAAGTGTTGGCAAGGAAGCTTTATAAAGATATTAAAAGTGTGATGACCACAGTCTGTGAAGTGTCTTTGATTCCACTAAGATTTTATATGGTAGTTACATGAATTTTAAATTTGTAGAATATATAGAAGTTGTTGATGTGTTTTTTTCAGTCTAGTGAAATGCCCAAACTAACTGAACAATTGGCAGGTCCTCTCCGACAAATGCAGGTAAATGTTTTTCAGTTCATTACTTATGCATAAGTTATTCTAATGCTTAGTATAAAATGTCCTACAAAATTCAGATTGAAAGCTTAAACGTAAATTGGCAAGTGTGTTTTTCTAATGAGAAAAATGCATCTGTTTACGTTAGAAGACTGTATAAATTTGTCTGCTTTTCTTGTCTTGCAATCATCTTATATCACAATTGCAATGTTAATCAAACTTCTGAGGTCCAAACTGTCTTAAAGTTATGTGTTTCACTTAATTATAAATCTTCCAGCATAATTTAAAATTGTGTCAGCCTTGGAAGCCATTTTTTCCTAGGGAGCAACAAGTTGTTTTGTTGAATATGATTGGATAACATGATTTGGAAGAATTTATCTCAGGAATACTCTACATTTGAAATGCTGGGAGCTCTCATAATATGGCTGTCATGGATTGGATGGATATATCTAGTTCCATTCATTTGACAGAGGGAAACTGGCAAGGATACTCTGTTATGACTTCCAATCTGTTCCTTTGATTCATTTTTATTTTCTTAAGAGTGTCTGGGATCCAGAAATATTTTTGAAGTTAAAGATAAGGCTAGAAATTGACATTTCACTTTAAAAATATATGTTTAAAAAAACATGATAGGAACTATACAGTAATATCTACAATCTGATTGATGCCTCAAGGAGTATCATTTGGGAATCTCAATTTTATCCAATTAATGTGAGCTCTGTTTTAGCCTGTGCCAGCATACAGATTTCCCACTATGAAGCAGAAGCTATTTTTACATTAAGTAATTATATTCAAATAATTACTTTATTTAGAACATAAAAGAAATGTGTAAGACATACATTTTATTTCTCCTTCAAGAATAGAAATTAAACCATGACTGATATGTGGGCTTAAGGACAATTATTTCTGTGTTTGGTTTGCTGATTTAAATAAAATGGGTTTTCGTTTTTAAGGAATGTGCGAAAAGAATTGCCAAAGTTTCAGCAGAAGCTAAATTGGAAGTTGATGAGGAAAACTATCTCAGTTTGTTCAGACCAAACCTGATGGACGTGGTATACACATGGGCCAATGGAGCTACATTTGCTCATATATGTAAAATGACAGATGTCTTTGAAGGTATGTGCGTTTATTTTGTTGCTGGAGTTAAAAATTAAAGACTCAAATACTTTAGTTTGTAAATAGTTGTGGTTGTACCGTGTCTTTTTCACTTTGGTAATTATTCTTAAGAAAGGAAGAATGTCCAACGAAGGATCAGATAACATGGCATTGTGTCCTAATAAATGATACATTATTTTTCCCCAGTTCCTTTAGGAGGGAGAAATTGGCTTTCACATTGAAAAACACCAAATTAGTTTCTCTTTTCCCAATTCCATTACAAATTTTCATGGGTATTTTCTTTTTTTTAAAAAACTATGTATTATGACATTTGTACTGAATACACCCAGCAAACGATAGTTTCTGTTAGGGGTAGAGCATGGGTGTCAAACTCACGGCATCACAGCGTTGTCACATGATGTATTGGGACTTTTTTCCCCTTTGCTAAACCAGGTGGGAGCGGGGCCAGCACACGATGCATGCAGGCTGCGAGTTTGAACCCCTGGAGTAGAGGGAGAATTGCCAATCATAGAACAATCAAATAGAATGATTGGGGCTGAAAAACTTTTAGGGCTTCCATTGAAATTTCTGCCTGAGGGTTCTGAGAAATGTGTGATACTGCATGTCCTGCATCCTTCATTCAACTTTAGAAGTTTCTACATTGAACTTAAGTGTATTTACTGTAGGGTAACTACACATCAGTAATATTTGGTTTTAAATTTTTTTTAAATTGTTAATTGGCTTAAATGCTCACTAGAAAAGAACATAAATTGAATGAATAAACAAATAAACTGCAGTATTGGCCATTTAGTTTTTAAAACCTTGTTTGGTTGTATAAAAACTAGATATTGTTTACTTTTCCCCACCCCCTATCCAGGCGTTAGCAAATATTGAATGTAATATTGTTTGCTGTGGCAACAGTTGCTTTGAAAACAATTGCCAGAGTAAATGTCAAAGGGTTTCTTTGCAAAAATAACTGTGACATCCAAAGGGGCTTTGCAGAGTGATAAAACACAAGTTCTATATATTTGGTAAATGTGATTTAGAAGTAAATTCTCTAACTATGGACTGAAATTTGGTGTAACTGCACCAAAGGGTTGCTTCCTTTCTTGTTCATGTGCTTGTTTGAGGCCCCCTTTTCTCAGGTTGACGTGTGTGTGTGTGTGTGAGAGAGAGAGAGAGAGTCTTTGCTTTACTCACAAACAAGAGTAGTTATAACATTTTAATTTCTGAGAATTAATGAGAGTATTTCCTTAAAATACTAAGGGATCCCTAAGTTTCTGTAAATTCAAAAGAAGTTGTGAGCTGTTTAAGCCATTATTCCAAGGAAAAAAATTAACGTTTTTTAATGAGATTGTGCGCATCTACGACCTCTTTATAAATCAGGAAAAAATGAGATTAGATAGAAGTAATCTTCCATTATGTCCATCTTCCGCCCACCACTATGCCATTCATTGAGAGGATCAGGGATGCCAAGGGAGGAAAAATAAAAAGAGGCCTGGAGTTACTTTTGTTACATATGCATTTTATTGATTGCAGTGAAGCAGGCAGGCAAATTTGTGAACAGTTGCATTTATAAATGCGATATAAAAGTGTCCTCTCATTCTCCATGCGATAAAAGGTTTTCCAGTAAGCAAATTGTTGTTTTTTAAATGGGAGACCAGAATTGCACAATGAGCTAGATTTCTTGTGGTTCAACACTGGACAAGGTGGGATGATTAAATTTGATTAAGCTGCCTACAATAGCATTATTCACTAAGGTAGAAAATTATGTAAAACAACCAAGGCACTGACAATAGCAGCATTACTTTTTGTTAACTCCATGTAAATTGCAAATATTTATTTCCATATATCAGATAAGCAAACAAAAATGCTTCCAAAGTGAGCAGTAATACTGAAAGGCACTTTTCTCAGTCATAGCAAAATACACTGAAGTAAAGTTTTAGTGATATATTGTCAGTTTGGAGAGGTGGGAAAATACAAGCGGCGGGTTCAGTGAGCACATACGCTCACTGAATATCTTGGCACATGGAATTTATTTGTTGCCTGATTCGATGTAACACTTTTTTTATATGACCGTAAAGGTTCTGTAGATGTCAGAATTCTTTATAGCTTTTTACATCCTTTGATTTTGATATCCTTTGATATAAAAATTATTATTTCTCAAAATAAGTTTGCTTAAACTGTAGAAGAAGTCAGCGTTCCAAGCTGTTGTGGCTCAGATTTATTTCCTTTTGATAACTGACTCCGGATGACTTTTTAGAAGAGTTGCTAGATTTGCAATAAGGCAATTAAATTTAATCTTTTGAATTGATGAAATTGTTCATTATATGGGCCTCATTTCTTCAAATTGTCATCAATAGCAAAAATATCTATTCCCTGCCTTAATCTATACTCCCTAGATTACTTTTCCAGTTCTAGCTCTAATATTCATTCAGAATGTTTTCCAGAATGTTTGAAGCAAGACATACCTTTCATAGGTGTCATTGCAGAATATAAAAATATACAGGAGGGAGGATAGGTAGATTCTTGGGTTCTTTTAAGTAACCTGCATTCACAATAAATCTATATCATATGCTAAGGCTAAAATATAATACATGAAGCTTCTTGTATTTCCTTCCCAAAGCAGAGAGTGAGGGATGTCTTGAAATGCCCCAAAGACCACAAAGTACATAAAAGAAATAATCTCTGGATTTCAGAGCCATTTTTAAACTTTTTGTTATATTCTTTTTGCTTCAGATGAAGAAAACTGAATGAGCGAGCTTGATTTTACATACAGCTCCACCAAAAAAAACCATATTAGAGGCAACAGTCCTACTTCATAGAAAGGGCTTGTTTCTTTGTAGAAAATGACTGCTTTAACATGAATTGACTTTGAAAATGACTACTTTACCATTTCTGTCTATGTACATTTCCTCATTCAGGTAGCATAATTCGATGTATGAGGAGGCTAGAAGAATTGCTTAGACAGATGTGCCAAGCAGCAAAGGCCATTGGAAATACAGAACTGGAAAACAAATTTGCAGAAGGTTTGTATGTACAATATTATATAAATACGTGCATCTTTAAATGTAAAATATATTTACAAGCAGTTTAAAATTGCTTGGCCACAAGCCAAAGTATTCCATTTAAACTGAACATGCCTGTTATAATCTGCTGTTGCTGAGGTTGAAAAAAAGGGGGGAGGGGGTTTAACCTAGGAGTCTACTAATGTTTTCCTAACAGTCAAAATAGCTGCACAATAGTATCTTGAGGTGGAAATTGGGAAAAAAATAAGATATTTTGAAAATTCAGCACTGGATTTTAGTTTCATTTTACTACATCTCATTAGCATGAGCAAGTAGTATCCGACTACAACTATGCCATTAACCGTGGATATATTCTTTTCTTTTTTATTCTCAACAGGAATTACAAAAATCAAGAGAGACATTGTGTTTGCTGCAAGTCTTTATCTATAGGATGACTGTGGTGTCTGAACAGCCTTCATTCTGCAGCTGCAGTTACTCCAAGAGCCACTAAAATGACCAGTGCTTCCTCTTCCCAAGCAAGACAGATTTTTATTTTGAATGTATTCCATCGCTGTTTGTAATAAGTGTTATACATTATTTTAATTAAAAAATAGTCAGGATATCGTGTTTATAAGCATAAGCTTGAACCAATAGAAATTGGAGGTTTTTAGATACATTGTTGTTAACTATATACATATAAAGTGAGCACTTAAGAGGTATAGCAGCAGCAGTCCCCTTCAAAAGGCATTTATTTTGTTTTTTACATTAGACAAGAAATATTTGTGAAATTTTCCTTTTAAATAGCAGGAGATTCCACAGGATAATAGCTCTTGAACGTATCATGGCTGGTGATTACTGCCGTAGTGATTTCCATTGGTGGGCGTCTCATGTAGAGTTGTGTGTGAATCTTCCTCCTCCTTCTGTTTAAATGTACGCCCTCTCTCCTTGAAGAAATCTGAGACATACACAACCTGTAGGAACACAATAGTTGGTATTATTACCCATCAGCAGATAGAACAGTACTTACATTATTATTGTTACTGTCCTTCAGAAGCCACTGGGTACACTGGAACTGGAAGACTTTCTCTAGAAGTGGTGGTGGACACCCAACAACTGATTTACAGAGCAAGTGGGGGGGGAAAGACCAATAGGTGGGATAGTGAAATGTGGTAAAGGGCTGCTTTGTTCTCCAGTATTGGCAAATGCAAAACTTCATGTCATATTTTCCACATTGCAGTGAACCTATGACACACAAAACTGGCAGTTTAAATATATGAAAGCCCCTTTGTGATTTATTTCAGGGGGGACGGGACCCCAGAAAGGATTAAGTCATATTAGCTTATTTGAAAATGGAATTGATCAAATGATAGGGAAAAAATGGTACAGACTTACGATAACGGTTGCTACCAGTGCTCCCTGGATGAGTCCAGTCAATACATCGCTCCAGTGATGTTTATAATCAGAAACACGGGAGAGGCCCACGTAAATGGATGAAGCAACAAGTCCAAACTGGACTGTAGGACGCAAAAGTCTTGCCCAGTCATTTTTCATTCGGGCCTGAAGATAAAGCTAAAATCGAAAAGGCACACTTTCAGCAAGAGAATGGAAGATCTGTCAAAAATTAAACATTTTTTTGTAGAAAATACAATCACGTAATGGATATAGTATCGGCATTGCAGAAGGCGGGTAGATCACCTTGCTAAGATAAGCATAAAGACAACTTGAGTGCTGTTTCTTCATATTCAGTATTGTACTTAACATTTTTACAGACATCCTATCAGCCTATATATGTATGTATAAAATATTGCTCATTTTTAAATTCAAAGCGGTGCGGTGTTCAATAATAAGCTACAGGTGTTATTATGGTTGTCCTTTTCTGAATAAGGAGATTAGTCAATGCCACAATCATTTCTTTGACAGTCATTGTGAAAAAACATCTCCTTACAAGTATTCTGAGGTGTCTAAAAGTTCTTAAGAGTATGGCAATATTAATCACAAAACAATAGCAGTAATGACCAGAGCAGGACATGGCATTTTCTAAACAGGCTTCCACTTTTCTCCTTCAGAATAGGCACAAAAGTGCTCCTTCTTCCCAAGCAATATTTGCCTAGAACCGACCTTTCAGACCTAGTTCCTTAATATCCATAAGGGAGGAACACTAAGATGTTAGCAAGTAATTTATCCTCATATACTATAACTGTTCAACAAATAATTATATGGTGTCCTGGACATGAAAAATACTAACAGAAGCAAATCATTGTGTAAAGTCACATATATTATGAACTGAACTGCAAGTCGCATGTGTGCTTCCAAAGATAAACATGAAAAGTTTCCTGCCTGTTAGAAACATTAGCTTTATCTGAATGAATACACATTCACAGACTTAGGTTTCTGAAACTAGTGATTACATCACCCTTTTGGTACTCATCTGTGTCATTCTGCTATAAAAAGACTGAAATTTAATGCCATATGGAGCGATTTTTAACCAGGTAAGTTTTTCATAGATTCAAGCTGTACTTGGTCTGACTTTCTTAAATATTTGTATGATTGAAGTTTAAGGCATTCTGCAGGCATATTCTTCAAAGATGAATGCAGGAGTTTTGACACCAAGGCAGGTATGAAGTTCAACATAGTAAAATTGCATAGTAGTGTTCCAAGCCAAACAGTCTCTAGACCTTTTTTGTGACTTGTGACCGTTACACTAATGTAAACCATTTAGTTCCAATGAGAACTACAGCCAGGAGTTATTCTGATGGTCTAAAAAAAGCAGGCTGGCAATATGTCCTGGCATTCATCCTTTTTTCCAATTTAGGAATTCCACTGAAGACATTGAAAAATGCTTTACTTGGCTAATATGGTTTCCATACACAAGCAATTGCTGTAGTTGGCAGAGCGACATTACACATGTAGGAGGGAAGGTGGTATATGTGGTCACGAGTGGGAGAAAAGGTGGAACCTTAAGACAGTCGTTTAGAAACTTGTGGTTCGTACACAAAACGGGTTGAATGCCTGGGAGCTAGGTGGTAGCTGGTAGGATTTCATCCAACTTGCCAATATGTCAAAATTGAATGAATGATTAAAATGTGGTATTTGAACCTCCCTGAAGTAGAAATGGTTTCATAAAGCAGTACTCTGAACAACTGAGATGGCAAAACAGGAAACGTGGCTTTAATGTTTATTCATGGGTTTTATTTCCATATGTTAGGGGCACTAAGTTGCTCTGTTTTGCCAGGCTCCGGGCAGAAATAAAGAAGAAACAGCATTTGCTTCACTGTCTCTCTTCAGATGTTAAAAGAATGTGATTAATGATGAAATAAAATAAATTCTAAATACAACTATGACTGAGGCAAATTACATGATATGAGATTCTTCTCAGGTTGGATAGGGTTGGAGTTGGGTCCAGCATATTTGTGATTTCTCAGGGCACATCACTTTCTGGGACTGTCCATCATAAAAGCCCTGAAGGTGGAGAGTGGCAGGAGGCAGGATGACCACAGAGTTCCTCTGAGATCAAATCTCTATATTGAGGGAAATGCAAAGTATTTTTATTCTCTATTCCAAAAGCTATATTCATGCCCATTTGTAGATTATAAAGTTTACAAACTCATCCTAGAGCTTCAAAAATTCTTTTTTTAACATTAAACTGTTAAACTGTACATTAAACTGACAAGATTCTATAATGTTAGTTTCCTTTATTTGCAACAAGTAATTTGCAATCCTATATTCATGTTACCACTAAGTTCCACTTTCTTTCAGAAGCTGTTAATTGGATTCTATTGGGCATTTCAAGGTGGAGATTATTACAAGTATTAGGTAGCTAATGATTCAATATGTTAGAATCTTTTTAATCTGGAGTGGCATATAAATTGTATAAGTAATACACTGAGGTGGAACCAAGAGTTAGATTTCAGTTTGTTCAGCAATTGGGATGTTTCCAGTGGATTTTTTTTTCATGAATATTGTGCAAGCTTTTGGACTGCTGCCAATTGCAGGGGAGGAGCAGGAGTATGAGGGGTTAAGTGGTTACAGCGAAGTGGGAGTTTGAAAGATGCTGGTCATGGAGACACCAGTGCCAAGGCATTTCTAAGCTTGCTGGCCCTAAGCAAAAGGATGGAGACAAATGACTTGTTTATAAATTTACAACAGAGCCATTTCTCTACCCTATTCCAAAGGTAGTAATTTATATTGTATTTAATTATATTACATGATGTTGTATTTACAGGCTACATTTAAAAATTCTTCTATTAATTTAAAATGACCTACCGTAGTTCATGACCATCCATAGGTTACATCAAGATGTGTTTAGGTAAGATAGGTAACCTTTCACCCATAATTAAATATACAATTTTTGCTACAAATATACTAAGTATATTATTCCTGGCTTTTGATCCAAGACTTTTTTCATTGGAAGTTGAAATGCAACCCTCATTCTGCTACATTCCTTTTTCAAAAAGTACCATGGCTCCATTTAATATATTTCCAAGAAGAAAAACATTTGCCTTCTAATAAACATCACAGCCAGCAAACTTAAAAGGGTTTTTGGAACAACCATTAAATAGTTGTAGAAGATCTGACAAAAAAGTGAGTAATGTGCAATTATTTCTACTCATTTTCTCCAGTTCTTTGTTCACAAGACTGACAAATCCTCTGGGTGTAAATATAGAGCTGCCTCAACAAGACAGATTTTTTGGGAGATTCTTCTTAGTGCCTGGTTATGACGTGCTCCACCACAGCAAACTTTTCCACTACAATGCTGCTCTTGCTATGTCTCTCCATGCAATTATACTCTGCTATGAGCTCTCTTCTCACACAATCTTAACAGCTTATAAAATGCAAGCTACGCATTATATTTTGTTTTTAATATCTACAAAGAACTACTGAGTGAAAGAATAGAGGAGGTGGTGTACATCTGCAGAAGTCAGACTTCAAACAAAGACTGAGATAATCAGATAATTTTAAGCCTTAAACTCTGCATTGTAGTTTTAGCCTCTTTTTTTGTCCTATACACTAAATGTAAGTCAGATGCTTGCAGATCATGTTTAAAGCCAAGACCATAGAAAATAAAGGGGATTTTAACTCTGAGGTGATCATCTAATTCACAGCCCTATCCTGTATAGTCATATATATGATGGATACTTCTGAATACAGTCACTGCTGACATAGAGGGATGGTGCAGTATATGTTATATCTTATCTATTAAAGATCTCTGTCTCATTATAAGGGCAAGCAGAGGAAAGAGATACTGAGGCAGCATTCTAATGTTCATAACAGATCATTATCACCCAGGGAAGCCATTCAATAAAGTGGGCCCAGGCCATATTTGAAAGTCATCTAAAAGGGCACTTTGAATCCTACTCCTGGTTTTTCTTTACAGGGCTAAATTCTATTCATCTGATGTGTTTATGATCCTCAGTGGAATGAAAGCAGCAGAGAGAAAAAGGATCCAAGCATAACAACACCTGGTCTGAACAAGGAAAATTTAGATACCTGAACCAGCTCATAAAAGATCACCAATCCCTTCTTTACATTTCTTCAGTTTTCTGTTCTTGACATGTAGAGACAGACACACCTCTTTATTTCTATAGACTCATGTATGGACTTTGTTGAATGTGTGCAAACCTCTATTCTTTGAAAATAGTTAAACATTTGGAGGTAGCACCAAAAAAGGCTCAACTGATTTGGTCAACAAACACAAAGAGGTTGTACTTTGGTCCAAATGTAGGCATAGGATTGCAGCAACTCCACTTTAAAATTTGCTTTAGAAGATTTTTTTTAAGTTTTTCAATAGGGACTTTAAAATCCTGTCAGCTAAACCATTTTGCAGAGCTAGCCTGCCAAGCAAAAGATATGAGGCTGAAAAAAGCCTCTCTGCTGCCAAGACTGCCACAGTCTGCACAGAGCATACATCTGAAACTCAGCCTATAGTGAAAAAGCCATGACCGCTGCTCTTGTCTTAGCCAATAGGTGCTCCCGCCACAGGCTCTCCTAGGGCAATGGTTGCCAACCAGTGGGCCAGGAACCACTGGTGGTCCGTGAGAAAATTTTGGTGGTCCACAGAGAAGTGTCACCCCCAAAGCATCCCCCCAAAGCAATTAATCCAGACTGCATGGGAACACAAGGCTGCGCTGCCCACTTGGCCCACAGAAACACAAGGCTTGTGTCACTTGCATTGTGAACAACACGAGGTAGTGAGGGGAGGGGGGAAAGGGCAGAGCAGGTGAACTTGCCTCATGTGCCCCATGTGCCTCGCCTGGCCACTGGGCTGCATCTTTCTTTTTTCTTTTTTTGCCTTTGGCTGCACACAAGGAAAGCAGCAAAAGTCTTTCTTTCTCTCCCCCAAGCTCCACCAGAAATGAGTCTTTGGCAAGGCATCCTGCTCCAAGAGGCTGCACCATTCTGCCAGAGTTTGGGGAGAGAAAGAAAGACTTCTGCTGCTTCTGCTGCTTTCCTTGCATGAAGCCAAAAGTCTCTCTCTTTCCTTCCGAGAATGGAGCTGGAAACAGTATCCTGCGATACCAAATAAAGAATGATTGATCGGTATGAAAATGGGGTGGGGAATTTTCCTGCAGACTTTTTTGGGGATTTTCCCAGGGTCTCTGCTGCTTCTGTTTTTTCTGCAGAGACCCTGGGAAAATTCAAAAATAGTCTGGGATGACCAAAGGGCCAGGCCTGTGACTACTGCAGCTCTGGAATATGGGACCGACTTTCCCACCATCAGCAAGCCACTGTCAGTCAAAATTCATATTAGTGGTCCATGAGATTTAAAATTATGATTTTGGTGGTCTCTGAGGTCCAAAAGGTTGGCGACCCCTGTCCTAGGATACTAGACACTAGGGATAGCATTTAAATATGGTGCTTTGCTACACATGGAAATTTGCAAGCCTCAGCTGCTTCAGAAACTGTTCCCTACTGGTTCTAAAGAGATGCTGTGTAGATTCACATTAGGACTCAATTTTGAAATTTTTGATCTCTACAACTCCAGATGGGTCTCTAACTCCATGTCACACTGTCAAATTATAAAATCTGCTATGGTAATCATTAGCCCTTAAGTAGGATGCAAGTAGTATTCTGCCTGTTTTGTTTTGTTTTACTCTTTTCTTCCACATAGATTGCTGCCAGCCTGATCAATGAAGAGGGCCAGTGATGTAATTAGCCTTTAGCAGTAATCTCTTGATGCAAAGAATCATGCGATAGTACAAACAGCTGTAGTAAATAGGGTTCCACTCTTTACCAAACCAGCAACTTTTGATTTAGTCAGTATGTCAAAACCAGCAGTAAGGAAACACGACCTTTACTGAGACAGGAAGGTTGTAAAGCCAGGGCTGTCAAGAGTTCAGGAAATAGGAAATTTCTACAGTACACATGGTAAAGGACATAGCTGGGTCCACATGACTGAACACTTGGCAGATAGATGCAAACATTTTAGACAAAATGAGAAATCCACAGGAGAACTCTAGAATTTTTGAGATTCCAAAAAGTTATCTAAGCTGCCCTTGAAGACACGTATTTTCCAATATTTTAGCTCATGCACCAGTCACAGTACTTCTAATTGCCTTGACCAATACGTTGTATGTCTGATCTCACATACAGCATAATTGTGCCTTCTTTTTGGAGTCCACAAAACATTCATCAATTACTTCATCAGTTAGCAGTTGAGGTCCTCCAAATGTGAATGAAAACCAAAGATTCATTCTGTGAGTCTGAGCTAAACTTAATGGTAATGTACTGTATCATTCACTCAGCCCTTAAAAAGGAAATACTAGTCAGAACTCAATGTTTCCTTAACCTGTAATAAATGTACCCAAAGTTCCTTTGAAGCGACTTTACATTGGTATTTTTAATTATTAACAGTAAAAAAGCTATCATCAAAAAACATTTTACCCAGAGATGAGGAGAATTTTTTCCATTGTGTTTTTCAGGTCACAAAGCCCTTTAAAGAGGGAGGAGTATTGTACAGAGATCACTTTAGTGACAGCATCATAGTAGGTCATCTCTTTAAGAGTTCAAGAGTAAAGAAGTTAACAGTTATGGTCTTCATAAAAAGAAAAGATAGCATTGTGGGAAAGCCCCACAAACTATTTTATAACAAAAATCAGAGTTACCTAGCAAAACATTCACTGAGTTGTCATTGAAGCCTATCAAGATGACAAACATACCATCTTGTGAGGCTATCGAGACTGCTTTGAGGTCAGGCTCCTCTGTGCTATGAGCGCCATTGTTCTAGCCCTACTTGGGAGGCAGTAACAGGAGATTAGATCTGTTTATTGTCTCTTTGGAAGAGGAATTGTGCCATCTTCCTTGAAGGAAGCCCTGATATGCATCCTTCTCAATGAGTGATTTTTTGACCCTGCTGTTCTGGAGAAATGGTAACTTGTAACCAACCTCCCATTTCAAGGAAAATTGCTAAGAACTTAGTGTGGAGCATTTTATATACCTGAATTTCTTCATTGAGGATGGATGTGAGTATAGAAACTGTGATGACGAATCTATGGCACATATGTCAGAAGTGGCACACAGACGCATTTCTGCCGGCATGTGAGCTGTCGCCCCAAATCAGGTCCACTGCGCATGCGCGTGCACCTCCCGCCAGCCAGCTGATTGTCAGGTATCTGCTGTGCATGCCATGTTTGTCATAGCTTTATACCAATAATTAAGGCAGAATATATCCACAGCAACAATTAATTTGATATATTTTAAGGCTGTGGTGGTAGTTGTAAATGGTCATTACACATGTTCCAAGCATGTGTATATAACTAACACATGTCTACTAAGTAATAATCATTGCCACACAGAGAGATTACAGAAGAGATAAAGATCTGCATTTCGCTAAGGGCCAGAAAGACAATGATATGACTGTCTCTCTAGCTTCCCCCTGCACTTAAAAGCAGTTGAACTGTTTTCTTCAACACAGCAGCAGTTGGGGGGGGGGGGGTTTGAGTTGTTCTTGTCTTGCAACACACACACCCCAAAAAACACAGCTAAAACTCTTCCCCCACAATTTGCTAACAACACTCTTTCATATGGTTGCAAAAAATCTTGATAACCACTACAAGGCAGCAACAGATAGTTTGCTGCTGATTATTGGGAATATCACAGCCCAACGCTCGCTGGTGGCCCTGTATCTTTGGAAACCAAAATCCATGGGGAGCAGAGAGGGGCATACACTCATTTTACATACCCCCCCCCTTTTGTTTTTCTTTAAACTGGGGAAATTTAAAACTTTTAACAGCTACTTTATAATCAGAAAAGAATGACAACTTTTTTGAAGACTTTCAAAACTTTGGGTTGAGACCAAGCCCTGGGAGATTTTTCAGTCTCTCAACCCAAAATATATTAACAATTGATTTAAATGTAAAAAAGGAGGACCAAATGTAAAACACAAGCTAAAAGAATAATATAAAATAATATTGTCACTATTGTTACCACGTAAGCTATGTCTCTAGGGCCAAAGGAAGTGTTATTGTCTAAAACTAAGGCACAAAGCTAAAAAATTAAAATAGAAATGTTAAAATAAAATAGAATAAAGTGTCATCTAGCTACTGTATATAAATGTATTTAATAATGGTCAAAAGCTAAGCACTGTAATACTCAATAAACAGTGCCAACCATTATGAGAGTAGGATTCCCTCCATAATTCCACTCTTTCTCCACTGACCAACTTGGTCTCAACGTACTGCATCATCCCAGGAGACCTGGAGACCTGGAATGATAGCCATAGTTGTCACTTGACTGTTTATTTAGAGACAGCTCCTTGATAGGCCTTGTCATGGCAGCTACAGACTTCAGAGATTCCAAGCCTCTCATCCCAGGAATCCCAGCAATGCATTCACAACCCATGCTGATCCACTAAGGTACAACTCCATTCGGTTTGCACATTGCCATTGCCCCTGTTCTCGTTGCTCCCACATTTGGAATCTTCCATGATCACCACCATACATTCTCTCTGCTGCTCTGATATGCATCTTTTAATCTCACTTTCATTTCCACTACCATCTCTTCTTCCACTCAGTAGGATTTTTACTTAAATGTCATTTACACTACAATCACATTCACTTGTTCCTCTCAAACTAAATTACCTCTACTCTCTGTGTCATCTTGCACAGAGTAATATAAAGTAAAATCTAACTCTCTTAAGTGCAGGAATCTGAATTAAAGCATCCCCAACCAATATCCATCCAGTCTGTGCGTAAAACGTTCCAACAAAAGTGATCTTATCATCCCTTAAATCAAAGGACATTAACTTTTGGATTTTATGTGAATTATATGCCTAATTTTCAAATCCCTGCTAATTGTTAGCACTAAGTTTATTTGCTCTGCCAAATAATTTCCTTGGCTTCCATGGACTAAGAAGAATAGCATTCCCTTAACAGATTCACTGAAAGTTTCCTTCAGGCTCAGTCAAGGACTGTTACTGCTGTGAAGAGCCAAAAAAGGTAAAAACTGCAAGTTGAGTATGATGCCTAGGGTCTGCATTCTTGCAGCCTTCCTGACACTCCTATGAAATTAATTGTCACTGCCTTCTTATGCCTTTTTAAATTATTATTTCTCAATTTATGTAAGTGGTCTAAAATTCCCAAGCAGTCCCCCATCCCAGCTGACATTTCTTAGCACATGCAATTGGTGCAGTTGGTGAAGTCTGGCTTGTTAGCTGTCATCTACTAAGACTATAGCAGTAAAATAGGAACAAAAAGTAACTCAGAGTTCTTGAATTTAAAATAAATACATAAACCATGTATCTATGAAACAAACAAGCTCTCAGGTAGATTAGACTTACAACCATTTGTTTAACAACTTTGAAGATTGAGTGAGAGAGAGAGAGAGAGAGAGGGAGGGAGGGAGGGAGAGAGGAGAGAGAGAGAGAGAGAGAGAGAGAGAGAGAGAGAGAATGAGAGAGAGAGAGAGAGAGAGAGAGAGAGAGAGAGAGAGAGAGAGAGAGAGAGAGAGAGAGAGAGAGAGAGAGAGAGAGAGAGAGGAGAGAGGGGGAGAGAGAGAGAGAGAGAGAATCACTGCCAGCCCTCTGAGGTTATATTGGATCTCTCTCTCTCCCACCGTCAGCAAGCCACTGTCAGTCAAAATTCATATTAATGATCCGCGGGATTTAAAATTATGAGTTTGGTGGTCCCTGAGGTCCAAAAGATAGGCGACCCCTGCTTTAGGCCACCACAGCATTCCACTGGTCACATGATCAAAATTTGGACATTTGGCAACTGAAATGCATTTACTACAACTGCAGTGTCCCGAGTAACATGATTGTCATTTGCAACTTCCCAGTGGGCTTCCAACAAGCAAAGTCACTGTGGGAAGCCAGATTTGCTTAATAACCATAATGATATGCTTAACAGCCATTGCAAAAGGTCATAAAATCAAGTGCAACTCATTTAATAATTACATTGCTGTATAGTTCCTGTCCCAATTGTGGTTGGAAGTTGAGGAGTCTCTGTGTTAACATTGCTGAAAAGAAATGGCAATACTATGCCCAATGAATTCTGATAATTTCTGAATTTATGTAATTTACTAGACAACAAATCAAGACACAGCATAACATGGATTTCATTTTAGAAGAAGTAAAAGATAACATCCTTTGAGTCCAGCTTGACTCCTGTTGACTTCATGGACATAGCCATGGGGTTTTCTTTGCAATTATACAGAAGTGCTTTGTTGATGTCTTTTTCTGGACCTTTTCCTTCCTATTGCACAGTCTACTGTCCTAGGATTTCTTGGAAGTCTTCTATTCAAAGACTAAGCAGGTCTCACCACACTTAACTTCTGATGCCAAGGACTGAAATGCAGTAACAGACCTCTTCAAGGTGGCTTTATTTCTTGTGTCTGAATCACTATGGCCTTTTTAGGAGCCATATGGAAGCAATTTGCCATTGCTTTCTTCCCAATCTAGCCTGCAATCCTGGGATTTCCTACAGGTCTCACCATAAGTATTAATCAAGCCCTCTTCTGCTTAGCTTCTTACTCAGACTGGGTCAGCTAGATGCTGCCATTGGCTGAGTCCTGAATAAGAAACATGCAAATGGTATCAATTATGATCAATGTCATATCTAGCTGTGTATCTGTCCTAAACCATAATGTGATATGGTTAGCTAAAGTTAACTTTTGTTATGGCTTAGCCTGTTATGTAAGCCATCTCATTTGATACCATTTGACATCTTGTGCAAATCCAGATTAAATTAAAAGAATCATAAATGCAGCCTGTATACATTCTGGAAGCGTGGAAAAACTTCTAAAGGAGATTTTGGGGGTGAAGGTTGTAGAGGAGAAAGGAAAATATTTACTCATGTGATGCTGGATTTCAAGTTGTGTTACAAAATAGGTTTGGGGGCACCTTTTTTAGCAAGTCAAAGGCTACTCATTAGAACATAGTAGTGCTAGTGGGGGGGTCAGAAAGGACCAGAAACTTCACTGAGAATAGTAATTACAGTGAGTTGGGGTTCAGCAAATGGATTTAAGTAACTAACAGGTTGCGGGATCTGCCAGGCCCAAATGAAACCTTGCTTAAAAAGCATGTGGACCTTCTTACAATTTTGAGGATTTTAAAGGACAGAATTTGGAATGAACACTGTGATGGAATAAGGAGAATATGAAGTGCCAGCAGTTTCTTTAGAACTGCAATCTAGTTGTCAATGTGGCTGGATTGCACAACTGTAGTTTTTTGGGTTGGCTTTGGGATTTTTTTTTGTGTGTATAGTCAGTCACACTAACATATGTGAGATTCCTTTGGTCCTCATGAGGCTGGAGTCTGAAGCGTCTGCTTATGATTAATCCAAGCTGTGAGTAATGCCACATGTGAAGAACTGGAGAGTCACGAGCAGCACAGACTCACAGCTGGAGCCAAGCGTGCAAGCGGCAGCTTGGAAAGAACATTTGAAACAGGTTTGCAGATGTATCCAACTGACAGGGGACAAAATCCTGCACTATCTCTAATGGAGAGTACATCTGTATGTTGCAAGGAGCAAGACACTAAAAACCAACAACATAAGAAAATACCAACTCATTCAAGAATTGAGAGTGTTCCTATAGGGAAATTCCTCAAACATTCTCAAGATCCTTTCTAACTCATCCTATGCTCAGGGAAAGGAGGAGGAGAGTGTTTCCCCATAAAGTTCAGTATGTCATTAGTGCTTTATAATATATTGTCAAGAATACTTTCTGTCCAACATTCTTATTGTTAATTTTTGAACATGAAGCTAGGGTAAACGGTGCAGCTTTTATTAAAAAGAAATTGATTAGACATCTTGTAACCAAAATTCACTTTCAATTTATTTCTTCAGTTTTTTAAAAATCCTACCTTTATTATATAAATAAGTCAAGGCAGTGAATACTTTGTGACATGCCAGCCTTGGCCAACAAGACAACTTTGTTTGGCTACATGCCTTCAAATGGTCAGGACTAGTTGCTGTTTAATCAAAATGAAGAAGCCAGGTTAGGAAAAGTTAGTTTGGAGGAATAAAAACGTTAGTCCCACTTTCTCCTTTTATAAATTGGTTTAATCCCTCCAAACAAATGGACAATTTCTTTAAACTGAAACAAAAAACAATGGCAAGACAAATACAAATTAGGTTTGCCAGTTACTCTGACCTACTGAAGCAAATGAGAAATTTGTGAATAATAAAAAGAGGTATGAGTGCTCTTCTCATGGATGGATGCCTAGTACTAAAAGAATTATTTTCAGCACCAGCTTAAAATGATTCATTGACTATTTTTTAACATTTCTTTTTTAATGACTTTTGTACTGCTAACTTTCAAGATTTATGATTAGATTTTATTGGGTTGTTGCTCATTGGCTGTATAATGGCCAAAGAAGCATCTTGAAATAAATGTTACTGAAAATAAGAATATTGTAGTCTTGCTTCAATTACTTCTCTAAAATATGTTTAGGGTACTCTGAATGTGATTTAAAAAGTAGCTCAGCACTCCAAAAAACTATTACAGTTCTCCACTTCCACCCAGAAGTGTTAGGTATAACATTGATACCAAATATGGTTTGGGTGAATAAATATATAAAACTTAGATATCATGGTTTAAGTGCTTATCACTTTAAGCACAATGCTGCAGGCAATTAGCCGATTAAGGGTGCGGTTAGAAGTTACAATATAAGGAAGCATTAGAAGCTGGAAAGTTGACTGTGACTTACTGTGACTGTGACTTACTGTGACTAACTGTGAATACTGTTTGTACTGTGCCTGTGACCGAGATGATCCTGTCTGCTACTGTTTGCTGATTTACTGCGAATTCAACTGTTCTACTGTTTGAGCGTCTTGCTGAATATCCAGCGTTTGTTTCTCTGGAGAGAGGCACTGGAGGAGGAGAAGATATCTTTATCGGCTGATAAAGATATTGTAAGGACTCTTAACTTGGACTGTAATAGTGAGTCTTACTGGATGGAAATATAGTGAATGACAAATGGATTGAATGACAATGCTTTAAACTCTAAATGGATTAAAAACTATTTAAACTACAAACAGTGTTTGTGTTCAGTGTGTGTATACTCTGGGGCCCTTCCACTCTCGTTTGGCTGCCTGGCTTGACTACTGCTGCAATACTCTGCTAGGGGTTAATCCCCAAACACTAACATTGGTTATGGGCCCAGCAGCATAGTCTAACTAACCAGGATATAGCAGAGAGTTGGTGTGAGTTGCACATTACTGTAAAAACAAACTGTTTTAATTAGTTTAAAATAGTCAAAATATCTGAAGAGTAATGGCACAAGTAAATTTGTCACAACTGTCCATGATATCCAGGCTGGATGGAACAAACTATGTTTCATGGTCAATGAAATGTGGTTTACTTCTCGCAGAGAAAGTTTGTGGGACATTATAGCAAACCCACCAGATGTGAGTAGCTGGGATCCTGCTGATGATGATGATAACGAAAAGTTACAAGACTTTAAACTGAAAAATGAGCAGGCTTTATGCATCATAGGACTGACTCTCTGTGATCAGCAGCTTGTCCATATTCGTGGAGAAGAAAATGCTGCAAACTGCTGGGAGAACCTCAGGAAGATTTATGTTCGGGACAGTGTAGGAGCACATATAAATCTTACACGGAAGCTTTTTCGAAAGCATCTTCAGAGGAATGGAGATATGTTAGTTCATTTAAACTGTATGAAGAGCATTTTTCAAGAATTGCAAGAAAAAGAGTTTATATTTAATGAACTGCAACAAGTCTACATCATATTATCTTCATTAGATCAAAGCTATGATGACTATGTGACTTCGTTAGAGGTATTGCCACAAGAAAGCCTCTCATTAACCGACATAACAGGCAGGCTATTAGAAGAAGCCAGAAGAAGGCGTGGCGTGACGAGCTGAGAGAAGATAAGAAAGAAGAGAAATTATCTTCAAAGCTTGAAAGAAACCAGCTTAGCAAAATACAGCACATGGAAGAAAAGAATTTATCTTCAACAGCATACACAATTAAAAATGTTTTAATTGTGGAGGAAGAGGACATTTGGCAAGTTTCTGCAAAAAGGAAAAAGCCAGAATGTAAAAAAGCCAAAGAAAGCATTTGAACTAGCCATGTTTAGCAACTCTGATGTGAAGAATGATCTATGGGTGGTTGACAGTGGCGCATCCCACTGCATCACAAGAGATAAGACAAAATTTATAAAAATGTCTACAAGCTCTCAACATATATCTCTTGCTAACGGCTGGAATCTGAAAGCGAAAGGTGAAGGTCTTGCACATTGTCCGTGCATAAACCAGGATATAAAAATGTTGTATGTACCGCAACTAAAGTTTAATTTGCTTTCAGTAAGGGTATTAGATAAATTAGGTTATGTAATTACTTTTAAGGATAATAATTGCATAATTGAAAAAGATAACAAAAGGGTAACTGCAGCTTTAAATGGAACATTATATGCCTTAGATAATAGTAAGAAAGGGAGGCACAGACTGTATTTAATAATATAAAGCCTCATAATGAATGTATCCATTTATTGCATAGGCGTTTAGGGCATGTAAATTTTAAAATGCTAAAACGTACAGTTGAGTTATCTGAAGGAATAAGGTTAAAACCTTGTGATAAATATTTGCGTTGTAATGTTTGCTGTGAAGATAAGAGCAAAGTATTGCCTGCAAATAGGCTAAATGGTTTCAAAACAAAAGAACCTTTAGAAGTAGTATTTGCAGACATAATAGGTCCAAAGAAACCCAGTATGGGGGTGCTAGATATATACTGAGCATTATGGACCATTATTCTAGATATGGGTTTTGCTATTTAATGAAAAGCAAAACTGAAACATATCAACATTTTTTCAATTGGATTAAGTTTGCTGAAAGAAAGTCTAAACGGCAACTGATAACCCTGGTGACAGATAATGGCATGGAATTTATTAATAACAAATTCCAGAACAGACTTAAGGTAGCTGGAATAGAGCATAAGAAGTCTGCTCCATACAGGCCAGAACATAACGCTTTTATTGAAAGAAGAGGCCAAACACTACAGGCAATGGTTAGAACAATGTTAAATGATTCTGGGTTACCTGATTATTTGTGGGGGAGGCTACAATGTGTGCTAATAACATATTGAACAACGTTGTTAACACAACAACAGGTGAAATACCATTCACCAAGTGGCATGGCAGAAAACCTGACCTAAGTTACCTGCACACATTTGGTGCACCAGCATGGGTGCATATTCCTGCACAACTCAGAAAAAAGGGCAACATAGAGCTAAACGATTTTTCTTCGTTGGTTATCAGGCAAACCATAGGGCATATAGATTTTGGGAGAAAGGCACATCTAAAGTGTTATGTAGTGCTAGTGCCCAATTTCTAGAACATGAAGGATGGGAGAAATTAGAACAGGATGCCAATAAAGATGTAATTATTGAATCCTATAGAAATCCCATTAGTTATCCCTGTAACTTTAAAAATAAAGTAAAGAGACAAATACAGGATGAAATAGTGCCCATAAAGGAAGAAACAGATTCAATAGCTGAACAGGATGAGGAAGATGAACAGGTAGTAGTTCAACAAAGTCCTCCTGTAAGCCCTGTAATTCCCAGAAGAACTACACGTGTATCTAGACCGCCTGATAGGTACCAGGCTAACACAGTGTGCCAGATTAATCAAGTTCCTAATTCTGTTGAAGAAATAAAAAAGTATCCTACTAAGGAAAAAGAAAGTTGGTATGCAGCAATGAATAAGGAACTGAATTCATTAAGAGATATGAAAGTGTATGAGAATGCCAAATTACCTGTAGGTAAGAAATCCATTGGCTGCAAATGGATTTTTAAGGTAAAAACAGATAAAAATGGTAATTTAATCCATAAGGCAAGGTTAGTAGCCCAAGGTTTTAGGCAGAATGCTAATGACTACGATGAGGTGTTTGCACCTAGTCTTAAGGCAGCAACCTTGAGGGCAGCTTTAGTGTGGGCAGCTAGTAAAAACTATATAGTTAACCATCTAGATGTGGAAACTGCTTACTTGCACGCCCCATTAAAACATACTATTTATATGAAAAAACCTGTTGGTATTAAAAGTGAAATAATGGATAATAATGATTGTTGGTTGTTAAAAAAAAGCCTCTATGGTCTTAAACAATCAGGCTATGAATGGAACCAGTATATTGTAAAGGAACTAAACAATATAGGATTTAAAGCTGGTTTAGCCGATCCATGTCTGTTTAAGAGGGAGACAAATGGGAAAGTATCATTATTATTATTGTTCACTGATGATATTGCATTGATAACTGAAACTAATGATGAAGCAAATAAAATAATAGCATCATTAGGAAAGAGAATAAAGATCAAGCAATTAGGGAGATAAAGAAATATCTCGGTTTAAATATAAAGAAAACACGGAAAGGTTTTAAGATATCTCAGGAAGATAAGATAAGCAAATTGCTAAAAGATTATAAGATGGAGCTTTGTAAGCCGGCTAAGACTCCAATGAGTCAGGAGTTTAGCAACACTGATGAACAAAGCCCGGAGTTTGATAAGGTGATTTATCAATCTTTAATTGGTAGTTTGACTTATATAAGTAATTGGTCTAGACCAGATATTTCGTACTGTGTGAATCAGTTGGCTAGATTCAATTCTGCACCGTGTGAAAGACACTGGATTGCAGCTAAGAGGATATTAAGATATCTTAAAAAGACAATGAATTATTCATTGTATTTAGAGCCAAAAGGTGATTTAATTCTGAGTGCTTATGCAGATGCTAGTTTTGCATCAGAAAGAGACACTAGAAAGTCGACTTCAGGAACAACCATAATGCTGGGTAAGACATTAATAGGCTGGAAGTCAATAAGACAACAGCATATAAGTTTGTCTACTATGGAGGCAGAATTCTCCTGTTTATCTCTGTTATGTACAGAATTAATAATGTATAAACAAATGTTAATTGATATAGGTATAACTGTGGATTATCCTATAATTATACATGAAGATAATCAGGCAGCAATTCAAATGGCCACAAATATTGCAGTAAAAACAAGGAGCAAGCATACAGATCTAAGATACCTAAACGTGAGACAATCTGTAAGAAGTAAGATGATTCAGCTAGAGTACTGTATGTCGGAGGACAATTTAGCCGATAATTTTACTAAAGCCCAAGGTGCCAGTAAGCACCAAGAGAGTTGTGAAAACTATGGGGTTAGATTGTAAAGGTATTATATATTTATTTCACCCAAAAGGGAGTATGTTAGGTATAACATTGATACCAAATATGGTTTGGGTGAATAAATATATAAAACTTAGATATCATGGTTTAAGTGCTTATCACTTTAAGCACAATGCTGCAGGCAATTAGCTGATTAAGGGTGCGGTTAGAAGTTACAATATAAGGAAGCATTAGAAGCTGGAAAGTTGACTGTGACTTACTGTGACTGTGACTTACTGTGACTAACTGTGAATACTGTTTGTACTGTGCCTGTGACCAGATGATCCTGTCTGCTACTGTTTGCTGATTTACTGCGAATTCAACTGTTCTACTGTTTGAGCGTCTTGCTGAATATCCAGCGTTTGTTTCTCTGGAGAGAGGCACTGGAGGAGGAGAAGATATCTTTATCGGCTGATAAAGATATTGTAAGAGACTCTTAACTTGGACTGTAATAGTGAGTCTTACTGGATGGAAATATAGTGAATGACAAATGGACTGAATGACAATGCTTTAAACTCTAAATGGATTAAAAACTATTTAAACTACAAACAGTGTTGTGTTCAGTGTGTGTATACTCTGGGGCCCTTCCACTCTCGTTTGGCTGCCTGGCTTGACTACTGCTGCAATACTCTGCTAGGGGTTAATCCCCAAACACTAACAAGAAGTATTCAAGAGGGTGATTAAAAACAGTCAAATGGCAGCCATGATAGCTCTATGCAACTGAAGTTCTATCCCTCTTTCACAAACATAGTGCATATAAGACATGTTAAAAAGAGGGAGCATTTTGACCCCTCCATCTCTCCACTCTATTAGATGAAAATAATTGGAAGTCATTAATCTTTCTGAAGTTGAATTCAGTTTTAAGTTGCAAGACCTTACCATATGTGGAAATACAGGCACCCTTTTTTTCTCTGGTGGGGGCTGTTAGGGATAACATTGTTTTACCCTAACTGTTTTGGGTAAAGATAATAAAATGATGAGTCATGGTTTGTCAGATAAAGTGTATGTGACTTTAAGCTAAAGGAATGTAATTAAGGGTGCAGCTGTAAAAGTACTATATAAGCAGCAAGGCACTCTCTGGCTCTTACTGGCTGGCTTATTGAAGACTGTTTTTCTTGCTGGATCGGGGAGGAGAAGAAGTGTTGGATTACTTTGAAGATATTTCTCAACGGAGAGAAGATAAGTTTTGGACAGATTTATTATATATGTACTGACACTGGCTATTCGACACGGACTTTGCAATTAGAGTATCCTCGACAAGACTTGACTGAATTTGGTATATGACTAATGGACTGTTTATAATGACTATGCTATAATTCTTAGATGGAATAAACAATATTTTTGATAGCACAAGCGTATCTGTATTTTTACTGCGTGTTAACTAAAAAACTTATCTCACACATTTACCTGTCTTCCTATCTGACTTTGCTGCACATTCTGTTTAGTTTGTTTTCCTTAACACCCGTTGGGGAATCCAGGCTTAACAGGGGCTGCATTTGATCAAGAGATAATTTGCTTGGGGAGGCATGAGAGGTGGAACCAAAGTAATTGATAGCAAGATGCCTTCTCTTTCCAAGCACCTGAGAAGAGACATTTCATTCTCACCCAAATATCACCGGCATAGGTGCAGAAAAGAAGAAGAAGCCTTAATGCCTATGGATTTGCAGGCTTATCTTCTCCAGCCACAGCTGGTGATTCTCACTTCCAGGTCCGTGCCATAGGCTTTTATGGGCCAGCCTCCCTCCAGAAGCTAAGTTAATTCCCTGTCCCATTCTACTTAATTTTCTCGATCTTAGCTCAAACAAAGCTCTTGAGACGAACATTTAAAAATAAGTTACTTTTTTCTCTGTGTTTATTCCTATTTTTTACCATGAATGTTTTAATGTATATCCTTCTATCGGGGGGGGGGGGGGGGGGGGGGGGGGGGGGGGGGGGGGGGGGGGGGGGGGGGGGGGGGGGGGGGGGGGGGGGGGGCCCAACTTTTTGAGTGTCTTCTAAAGAACAACTATCAGGAGACTTTGCAAATTACCAAGAAGATTTGAAGATTTATTTTGTGGCATACAAAATACATACATTCTCATTTATTATTTTGTTAAACCAACTTAGATAACTGCTCTACTGGAAAGAACTCTAAGCAGTGAACAGAATAAAAACACAGTACACTAAAAAAAGACAATTTAAAACACTAAACAACACTGAGGCCCCAATAAACTTGTATTCATCCCTTTTTATCTCGGCTCCATCAACATCCTGGCCCCAAGCCTAGGGAAAAAGTCAGGTCTTCACATTTTCCCCAAAATCAACAGGATTGAGGCCATCCGTAATCTCTAGATGACCCTCCTTGCACAAAGGCGGAGGTAGCGGTCCTGATGCTGGGTTGTTGCCCTCCTACGGCCTCCTCCATGTCTTGATTGATTTGGAGTTACATTGTGTTGTTTAAGTGTTCCCTTTATTTTTTTGAGCAGTGTATTTCACTCCTATCATCTAATTTGGCTATTATCAAAATATATACTATCACAAAGAATTATTTTAACAGTTAGTGGTTCCCTACAAATTGAAGAATTTTATCTTAGAAGCACTTTGTTCAATTAAGGCTCTTAGTGCTCTTTTATCCAACTGGCAAGAATAATGTGTTAATGGCAAAAGATGTTGAGACTCTAGAAAGAGTGCACAGAAGAGCAACAAAGATGATTAGGGAACTGGAGGCTAAAGCATATAAAGAATGGTTGCTGGAATTAGGTATGTCTAGTTTAATGAAAAGAAGGACTTTTGCCACAAAGAAGAGGGAGTCAAACTATTTTCCAAAGCATCTGAAGGTAGGACAAGAAGCAATGGAGCAACTAATCAAGGAGGGAAGCAACCTAGAACTAAGGAGAAATTCCCTGACATTTGGAACAATTGGTCTAATGATGAAGGCACCAGGCTAGAAACCGAGACCATGAGTTCAAATCCTACTTTAAGCATAAAAGCCAGCTGGATGACGATTTTGGGACAGTCACTCTTTCTCAGCCCAACTTACCTAATAGAGTTGTTGGTGTGGGGAAAATAGGAGAAGTAAGGAATACTAGATATGTTTGTCACTTTGAGTTGTTTATATAAAGGTGGGAAATAAATTATAAAAATAAAAAATAAAATGATGATGAGCTTTTCTTATGAAAACTGGTGTTTAATGAAGAATTGGAATGAATTATCTTTCCATAATTAGACAGAACTTCTGAGAAAAATATTAAAAATACTCAAATTACTAAAAGTTTTGATTTGATTTAAGGTTTGTATATGGAGACTGAAAAAAGTAAACTCAGAATAAATATACCAGCAATATCTACAATGATATCTACAATGGTTGGTGAACTTGCTGAGATACCCAAACTGATTTCTTTGATGTAAGACAATAACTAAGTTTACAGCTGACTGGAAATTCCTGGTGCACTTTTTGCATAAAACAGAAAAAAAACAAATTTATGATTTATTGTTTTGATGATTAGGCATGAGAGATCATAGAAAGAAGTCATGATACAACTTTAGAAAAAGAGATAAATTTATAATTGTACCTGTAACTTCTGTAAAGAAGATTTGAAACCACTTTTTGTGTCTTTTTTTTCTTTTTTTCTTTCTTGCACTTTTAGCTCTCTTCAATTTCTTTTTCTTTACTTCATATTAGTTTGTTATTAGTTTTTAACCTCTGTTTTTAAAACTTGCAGTTGAATGATATACTACATGAAAGCTATATTCTTTCTATGCAATGTAAAAGAATAAAAAAAATGGAGCATCCACACATGCGACTTAATTGGGATTCAGACAAATGGCAACTGTGGTTTCACAAATTGTCTTTTAGAGTTGGTTTAACTGTGTTATAATGGTAAGCAAAGAGGGATGTTTTCCACATCAAAAATACCGCAACTAGGTTCTTGTACTGCCATCAGATGATCAACTCCCTAGGGTGAAGAAGTGCATCTCAGCATCGTTTAAAGCAGGGCTGTCAAACTCCCAGCAATCATGGCCAGTTGCATCACGTGCTGGCCACACCCATGCCCGGTTTAGCAAAGGGGGAAAAAATTCCGATACGTCACGTGACATTGCCATGACGACGTGAGTTTGACACCCCTGGTTTAAAGTATTGCCAGTTGCTCTGCCTTGCACTTTCTTCTTATGCAAGCACTTCCACCTAAGATTCAACTTTAAGGGATCTTTAGTTTTGTTGAATTTGTCTATGTTCCCTTTGCTATTGCTACTTTAACAGCATAATGGTCAAACTATTTTACCAGGTCTATTTAAGACAAAATACACAAAAGTCAGAATGCTAACTACTTTTACCCCCACCCCGCCCCACCTGATTACTTGTTCATCTGGCCTGAAAACATCCTGTTAATTCAATGGAAGTCTGCTGGTAGGTATTGAGAAGCACTCCAAACACCCCCATTCCACCCCCATATCAGTTTTATTTAATTCTTGTACAAACAGCCCAAAAGAAATTCTGCTGATGCAGCAAATATCTCCACCTCAAACTTTTTAAACATTATAACCAGCTGCCAAAAATACATATACTTACTGCTAGAAACATCATGCAATACATGGAGAATGACGAATGTCCAGAGTAAAATGACAGTCTGAAAAATAAGAATAAATGCAAGTAAGTGAGTATGAATTAGTTATTTTTTAGCATACAAGAATCTGTCCCTTTTAAAAAAGGAAAAGAAAATGCAGAGCAAACTTTTTTTTTCCAATTTGAGATGCAAAATCTGAATTTGGCAAAATACACTGAATAACCTTGAACAAGTTACTATTTCTCATATGTTCCTTACTGGAAAATTGTGAAGAAAAATGCTACGCTGAGTCCTTGAAAGAGAAGTCAGGAATATAAACAGATCCAAACAGAAGCACGGAGACCAATATCAATGTTTTTGTAGTTTACATACAATTTGTAATTTGTGTTCAAAATGAGTTTTTAGCCTGAGTTATGTTCACTTGAATTAATAAAATAAAATGTTCATTTATATATTGATCAATGCTTTAGAATTTTAACGTTTATCTATTTGATTCCAAACTGCCTTTTGCCCAAAAGATTCTGTGAGTACTTAATCCACAATATAAATGATGCAGCATTATTAAAACATAACTGTGAACAGCTTGGAGATCTAGGATTGCCCAGTTTTGGACTCTATAGTGTGGGATGGTCAGTTGACTACTGGAGTTCTCACAAGTTTTGATTCCTAGCCTGGATGCAAGGGGTGATCATAACCTCGCAAAACTAGACATATTATCTCCATATATGGATGGAAAGGATGAGAGTGAGAGAAGAGCAAACACTGTGCCTAAACACATTCATGCCAAGGATTTCAGACTATTACAATTAGTCTTCTATTCCTGGATGCAGCGTTGCCAAAAGACACAGCCAATATAGCCTGACCTTTCAACATCAGAATGCACCATAGTATATTAGCTATACTTTCATGTTTCCAGACACATATTACCGTCAAGATCATGTCTCTCCTAGAGAACTTCAGAGAAAGTTATTAATGGTACTCTAATTCCAGCTGGAAATACCTGTCCTTTATAGCTTATCAGTTCCCCAGCTGCATTTGTTTTTCTTCTCTCAGTCACTGCCTGCCCATAATTTTAATATTTTAAACAGAGACACAATAGAGATGCTGCTAAATGTTCCTCTACAACTCTTTCTTCCAAAGGCTGCCTCAGACCAGAACATTTTGTCCCTCCTGCCAGCCATTTATTTTCCAAACCCTCGCAGCATTTCTGTGGACAACGTCCTTCAGTCTTTGTCCCTCCAGCCCTAGTTGGTAAGTAAGCAAACCACAATGAGAAAGTACCCATCTCTGGAAACTGTAACCCGTATGTACTTATATTTCATCTTCCTCTCTCGTCATACTGTTAAATTATTTAAATCATCCCAATAGCAGATCATACATCAGGTCTCAAGAGCTTTCAGGAAGTTATGGTTTCATAACAACGGCCCTTGTATACTTTTCTCCTGGAAAGGTTTATTTCAACAAGTCAGATAATACAAACCTAGAATATACATTTTATTTTGATTTCTCACTCTGGCCATTAAGGCTAATGTTGACACTTCTTTTTAAAATAAGCTATTTAAAAATATGAAGGAGCTACTAAGCTAAAGACATATGGCACCAGAGCTCTTTCTAGGTTCTTCAAGAAAGAAACAATCTAGAAGAGATGGGATTTTTTCTATCACAAAACATACATGGCATACATCTCATGGAAAAACACTACAGGTAGTCCTCTATTTACAACATTATTTGATTATTGTTTTTTATAATTTTCAGAGTTAATACCTGCTGTAACAAGTCACAATTCTAGAAAACATCAAACTGCCCAGCATATTCAGTGTATAAAACATTAGAACAAACCATATTGCCCAACCTCACCATCACCAAAACCAGCATTTCAAGATATGACATGTTAAGAGGAGGGCATGTTTTCAATCTTGTCATTGTCACAACTGCATTCTTGAAGCCATCTTTTAAATCCACGTTATACTCCCTCATCATTCGCTACAGGCCCAAGAAAAGTAAATATAGCAGATGGTAATTTGCAACAATAGAGTATTTCATAAAGACAGAAAAACATTCATTGCATCATTGAAGTTACACTGACGGTTAAAACTTAGCATTCTAGAATTCAACCACAATATTTTAGAACAGTTTGCTTTCAGCATCTACTCTTCTTGCAGATGTCCAAGAGGATTTCCTATTTCCTGACAGCATAGAACAAAGTACTGCTAGTAAAATATTTTTTTAGCAAATACTTGCACCCATTACTTCCCTTGGATTACAAATTTTCCTCAATCGCACCAAGAAGCTTTTTGGAGATGACTGCCAGGGGACTGATGAATTACAAAAAAGAATTATTCTCAATAATTTTCTGAACCTGCTAATTATGATCATATCCCCCACCCCCAACAATAAGAATAACTCATATTTCACCCAAAAGATTTATAATTAAGAGTATGCTTTGCATGCACTTTAACAGAGATGCCATCAAAAGCTACACTTGAAATGGAAACTTCACAATCATTATACTGTTTCATTGTTCATTGGTGTTCATTTTGATCTTTAACTTTTAGGAGAGAGGTGTACATTGAAACTAGTCTGTGAAGAGGCATGATGGCAAAAGGTTTAGGAGCCAAAAGATGTTAATGATCTCTCCAAGCCCTTTGAGATTTGGATTTGCATTTCAGAATTGGAGGCGGTAGGAAGGGGGAAAGAGGGCAGCAGTACTTTTGTCTTTTAAAAGCCTCTTCAAGGGTTGGGCAGCCTGAATAACCAGCTGCATTTTTCCTGCTATAAGCAACAACATTTTAAAAACTGGGTTCCATTTATGCCATTCCCAACTGCTTCAGGAAGGCTGAAGCAAATCATTGCTTCTACAGGAAACATTTGCTATGCACCAAGCCTTTTTAAGTTGCAGGCCAGTCCTTTATTAAACTGAAACTTCTGCAAAGTATTAGCAACTACACACCCATTTGTCTTCCTTGTCAAAACCAACACACACGTAAAGCACTGACAGAGCTATCTCTGGAGATGTTTTTTGACACATGCTTCTGTTAAAGGTCATGCAATGGATAAGTACTGTAAACTCCATTTTTATGCCTGATTGCCAAGTGTCATCTCAGTTATGCCAAATGCACAGAAGTCAAATCGATTAATCAACCCTTGCTATGGAGAGTTTTTGGCTCTTGATTATGTAGCTGAGAATATGAGGGCCTGCTTTCTGTTCAACCCTGAAAAGACAATTTTAAAATTTCTGAATATCTAATTTCAGGGTTTTAGACAAGTGAAACTCAACCTGTGCCCTGGGATTTGAAATGGTTTCCAAAATATAAAGAGTAAGAAAGAAAACCTCAGTAAGAAAGCCCTTTACACAGTTTGTTTGATGAGAAAGACAGAATCTGCTTTGATTATAGGCAATGAAACTATCTTACATGATCTATGCAAACTCCACCTGTGGTATATCAATATGTAAGACTACAAAATTCCCATGCGCACAATACATCCATAAACCAAGTCTGTAAAATGTGACAGAAGCTATTTCACAAGTTCAAAAAGTAGTTGGGTCCCTCATATATGAAAGAGCTTCTAACCAGTTCTGAAATCCAAGTTAATATAGACCAAGAATTTCCATAGTATCTTGCATGGTCAATTATAACCATGTATGAGCAGGAAAATTGGTTTCAGTCATGACTACAAGCTCAACCACTTACAATCTGCAAAGTCAAGATGGTGTCTTGTATCAAATAAACTGTAAAGAGATACTTCTACTTTACTTATCAGGCTGTTCAACACATTTAATTCTAATATATGCATGGCTCTAGTACTGAATGTATTTCTTAAGGGCGTATGGAATGAGTGACTGTCATCCACAGTTATACATTCATCTCCTTTGGAATTTAATAGTTAAAGCTGGTCATTTATCTCAAGAACTACAAGTTTCACCTAGTACTCTTTCATAGATTAAGGGTTAAGCTATATAACCAAGATGTACTAACACAAATACAGAACCATTAATCTTTCCTCAAGGGCAAAACACCTGATGTCATCTACCAAACTCCACCTCAAATCAGGGCTGAGGAAACGGTTGAGTCCCAGAAAAGAGTTTAACCTGCTTTTATTTCTAACCATCTTACACATATAAAGGACCAACACTGTAGGGCAAGGGTGTCAAACTTGCGTTGCCATGGCGTCATCACATGATATATTGGGACTTTTTTCCCCTTCACTAAAACGGGAGGAAACGGGGACAGTACATGATGAATCTGGCCTGCGGGCCACCAGTTTGACACCCCTGGTATAGGGCTTCATTTGGGAAATCGTTAACACACAGATCCCAATTTTTAGGTAGCACATGCATTGGAAATTGACATCATGGCCACTTTTACTTTGTTCCTAGCAAGCATTTACAGAAGCATCCTTGGAAATAAAAATTATACTTGAAGCTGATACTTTACAATACACAAGATTCCTATTTTTTTCTTAATTAAAAGAATCTAAAACAAACAAAATAAAATGGATGGTGGAATTTTGCAGACCAGAAGAGAATGACTACTGAGGTTTGGAGGCAAAATGTTACTACTTCGTTTTTTAAATGTCTTTGTTTCATTAATTAGACTACCATTTTAGGTAAATTAAAATATTTTTAAGCTACCAAACCATGCAGTATTAAAAGAAGGAACTCGATACTAGTGTTAATTAAAATAAGGAGTTGTTCCCTTTAATTATACCTTCGATACATTTGGGGAAATAAGTCAAGTAAGGTGGATTTAAAAACGTTTTCAGAAAGGTGGATTTAAATGTTACTTTAATATCAATATTGACATATTCAAAGAAAGCCTCAGCTTTCAGTTTAAAGAAAATTCAAAATGTGAATACAAATAAGGATACGGTTATACTGAAAAGCATGACTAATCTTCATAAATATCCTCTACATAAGATTTATTTATTTATTTCTGTTTATATGACTGCCCATTTCAACATAAAAAAATAAAGTGGGAAAATTTTGAGTACTTTCTTCATCTATGTAGTTGTAAATGCATGTTTGTGCAAATAGGCAATTATTCTAGAAACTATTTATTCTGCCTTTAGTTAAATAACTAAAACAAATGATGTCATCCGAAATGAATATGAAATAAACTGTTACAGTTGCCCACAAACAAAATGTAGTGTGCCAACACTACCAAAATTGGGAATCAATTATAACGGAAAGATCTATTTTGCTCATGTTTCAATCAGTGAAAACAATGAGAACGTGCCTACCGTCCCTGTCCTATTGTTTCTTTATTTTTCTTATATGTATCCATGTATTCATAACTATGTTTTTTACTTATACCTATTATCTTGTAAGCAATTGACAAAAATAAATGAATGAATGAATGAATGAATAAATTAAAAAAAAAATTAACCAGTGGAATAGCTTGCCTTCAGAAGTTGTGGGTGCTCCATCACTGGAGCCTTTTAAGAAGAGATTGTACTGTACAACCATTTATCTGAAATGATATAGGGCAGTGGTGGCTAACCTTTTGGGGCTCCTGTGCCAAAAATTGCGTGCACACTCACGCTCACGTGCCAGCACCAGAAGGCAATGCGTGTTGGGGGGGCCATGCCCCTTGCGCATGCATGTGTGATTCCCCCCCTTGCCACCCTTACCTGCACAGTGCCTCCCAGCTGATTTTCGGCCCATTTGAGGCTTTTTCCGGCCTGCCAGAGGGTTGAAGGAAGCCTCTGCAGGCTTAGCAGGCCGAAAAATGGGAATACCAGAAGTGATGAAACGGGCCTATTTTTTGGCCTGCAAAGGCTTCCCTCAAGCCTCTGGCAGGCCAAAAACAGTCCGAAAATCAGCTGGGAGGTGCGCACATGTGCAGTGAGGTAAGTTTGCCATAGGTTCGCCATTACGGGTATAGGGTCTCTTGCTCGAGCAGAGGGTTGGACTCGAAGACATCCAAGATCCCTTCCAACTCTGTTATTCTATGTTCTATGTTCCTTTAACATCATGAATAGTACAATGGCATCTTTACAATAATCAATTTCTTAACCTTTAAGATCCTGTAAGGTTTTTGCTTTTGCTTAAAAGGCTAAGATGGTACAGGTAATCCTCGACTTATGACCACAATGGAGCATGGAATTTCAGTTCAAAGTCATTGTGATTGTAAATCAAGGCAACAAGTAAGCAAACACAATTTTACAATCCTTACGAGGCACAGAAACCAACAAAAACTGTTACAAATCATGGTCATGCTGCAACTGGTTGTAAATAATTTTGCTTGTAAACTTAATTTTGTTTAGGAAGAACTGAAACTTCTCTCGACATGTTGACTCCCAGTTTTACTGGGTACACCCTGCATTAAGACATATGCTCCAGAGCTGAAACTTGGTCACAACCCTAGAACCTGCACCAAAATGGTCAGCAGGCAATCAGGTAATGCAAAAGGACTGAGCTGGATGGCAGGACAATGAATCTCCTGCATTTTATCATCTCAAGACTTAACTTATTTCTGACTATGAAAATTACAGCTCTGGAGTACTGTGCATGGAATTAAAGAGAAGCTTCTCTTTTCCACTCATGTTGCTTTTTTGTCTATGATCCTAGGATCTCTTCTTTTGCCAACTTTATACCCCATTGTAGCCCCATTGTCCTAGTTCTCCTTTCATATGGAGTGTTTTTTTCCTCTTATTCAAAGTCCATGTATTTGTCTAAGAAAAACATATCTTTCCTTTTGTCTTCTCCCATTGTTACATTTCTCTGAATTTATACTTTTCCTTCCAAGATTTGTTAGATATAAATCTTTATAGCTTTCTAACATGAAAAGTAACCTAACTTAAAGGATTGTTCCCTATTCCCCTATCTTTAACATCCCTTTCAATGATAAAACTACACTGCTCCAAAAAATAAAGGGAACACTTAAACAACACAATGTAACTCCAAGTCAATCACACTTCTGTGAAATCGAACTGTCAACTTAGATAGCAACACTGATTGACAATCAATTTCACATGCTGTTGTGCAAATGGAATAGACAACAGGTGGAAAGCATAGGCAGTTAGCAAGACATCCCCAATAAAGGAGTTCTGCAGGTGGTGACCACAGACCACTTCTCAGTTCCTATGCTTTCTGGCTGATGGTTTGGTCACTTTTGAATGTTGGCGGTGCTTTCACTCTAGTGGTAGCATGAGATGGAGTCTACAACCTACACAAGTGGCTCAGGTAGTGCAGCTCATCCAGGATGGCACATCAATGCGAGCTGTCGCAAGAAGGTTTGCTGTTTCTGTTAGCATAGTGTCCAGAGCATGGAGGCGCTACCAGGAGACAGTGCATCAGGAGATGTGGAGGAGGCTGTAGGAGGGCAACAACTCAGCATCAGGACCGCTACCTCCGCCTTTGTGCAAGGAGGGGCAGGAGGAGCACTGCCAGGGCCCTGCAAAATGACCTCCAGCGGGCCACAAATGTGCATGTGGCTGCTCAAACAGTCAGAAGCAGACTCCATGAGGGTGGTATGAGGGCCCGACGTCCACAGGTGGGGGTTGTGCTTACAGCCCAACACCGTGCAGGACCTTTGGCATTGGCCAGAGAACACCAAGATTGGCAAATTTGCCATTGGAGCCCTGTGCTCTTCACAGATGAAAGTAGGTTCACACTGAGCACATGTGACAGACGTGACAGGGTCTGGAGATGCCATGGAGAACGTTCTGCTGCCTGCAACATCCTCCAGCATGACTGGTTTGGCAGTGGGTCAGTAATGGTGTGGGGTGGCATTTCTTTAGGGGGCCGCACAGCCCTCCATGTGCTTGCCAGGGATAGCCTGACTGCCATTAGGTACCGAGATGAGATCCTCAGACCCCTTGTGAGACCATATGCTGGTGCGGTTGGCCCTGAGTTGCTCCTAATGCAAGACAATGCTAGACCTCGTGTGTGTGTCAGCAGTTCTTGCAAGACGAAGGCATTGATGCTATGGACTGGCCTGCCCGTTCCCCAGACCTGAATCCAATTGAGCACATCTGGGACATCATGTCTCACTCCATCCACCAATGCCACGTTGCACCACAGACTGTCCAGGAGTTGGGGGATGCTTTAGTCCAGGTGTGGGAGGAGATCCCTCAGGAGACCATCCGCCACCTCATCAGGAGCATGCCCAGGCGTTGTAGGGAGGTCATACAGGCACGTGGAGGCCACACACACTACTGAGCCTCATTTTGACGTGTTTTAGGGACATTACATCAAAGTTGGATCAGCCTGTAGTGTTTTTTTCCACTTTAATTTTGCGTGTAACTCCAAATCCAGACCTCCATGGGTTGCTAAATTTGATTTCCATTGATAATTTTTATGTGATTTTGTTGTCGGCACATTCAACTATGTAATAAACAAAGTATTTAATAAGAATATTTCATTCATTCAGATCTAGGATGTCTTATTTTTGTGTTCCCTTTATTTTTTTGAGCAGTGTATTTCAGCAGATTGGGTTGCAACTTCTGTTTTATATCACCAACAAGCAAACAAGAAGAAAATATTTCATAAGAGGTGTTAAGCAATAAAGTGGATTGAAATGGCAAAAGGTGAGTGCAAGAGCTGGGGCAATTCCATGTCCCAAATTATTTATGCACTGCTCTCTGGAAAAAGTGATAAAATAAATCAAATCACATAGCATTTGCTGTGATGTGGCAACTTTGGCAGTACAAATTCTGAAATTGTGAGCCAAAAGAGCAATGATTTCTGCTAAAAAACATCCATCTGACTGCTGCTAAAGCCAACACAGGAAAAAAAAACCTAAAAATTAAAGTAGAAAAAGTCTTACAAAATGAATATTCTGAGAACGAGTCATTATTTTTTTCTTTCTTGATTTGAAGGAATCTTTTAAGTACTGTAATCCATATGAAATCCATATGGAAATGTTAATTGATCGACATAATTGCCTCTAAAGAGTTATATTTGAATTGAAAGCGAGGCAGTAGCACATAATAAAGCTATGTATCTTGAATGTGGCAAAAAGTCTTGGGTTCAATTGGAGGCAAATATTAGTCTGAAACAGAGACGTTGCTGGCCTGGATAGCTAATACAGAGCTCAAGGCACAAGTGATCCGATAGTTATCTACCGTATATGCCGGCGTATAAGACGACCCGGCGTATAAGACGACCCCCAACATTTCCACTCAAAATATAGCTTGTTATATACTCGCCCCTCTTCCGCACGCCTTCCACTTTTGCACTTTTTTTTTTTTTTTGAGGCACTTTTGTTCACCGTGGGAACGAATCCCGTGAAGCTGAAAGGAGCAGCCAGCCTTCTCCCAGCTCCCAAGGAAACGAGGCTCGCACCGCCGGGCTCCGCTGAGGTATCCGGCTGGGGCTGTCAGGAGTTGTTACCGCTGGCGCGGCTCCAGTCCGCGTTGCCTCGGGAAGGGAAAGGCAAAAAGGAAGAGCCGCGGCTTTTGCCTTTCCTTCCCGAGGCAACGCAGGACTGGAGCCGCGCGAGCCGCGCCAGCGGTAACAACTCCTGACAGCCCCAGCCGGATACCTCAGCGGAGCTTGGGCGGTGCGAGCCTCGCTTCCTTGGGAGCTGGGAGAAGGCTGGCTGCTCCTTTCGGCTTCACAGGATTCGTTTCCACGGTGCGCAAAGTGCCTCAGCCGCGGGCAGCCGCAGTGCTTCCCAATTACTATTTGCCGGCGTATAAGACGACCCGGCATATAAGACGACCCCCCAATTGGAGGCATCTTTTTCAGGGCAAAAAAGTCGTCTTATACGCCGGCAAATACGGTACCTTTTTTTCATACACACATCTTTTTAAGTTGCACAGAAAAACTAGATCTATTTTTATTGAAACTGGCTATAACAACAGAGCCTTGCAGATTTGATTATGCTGTACCACTACTCCTTCTTATATTCCAATGAATCAGGGGGTATTTGCAGGAGCCACTTCTGAACATTATCCCATTTCTCAGGGCTTAAAACATGTTTTAGTATATTTTGCTTAGAGAACAATTCTTGCATATTTCCATCAGGATTAGTCTTTATACTAATCCAGCACTAGTACAGCGATGGTGTTAAAACATCCTAAAATACTCTATGCTGGTGCAACCCTAGAATGTTCCCATCCCATAAAGCACCACGCTGACATAAGATGTAACACTGCAGTGGTGATTGTGATGGCTGATTTCTGAGCTTTCCTTCAGTCTAATATAAATCTAATGTTGCCAGTCAGTAACTCGGCAGAGATATAGTACTATCTTGAGTACATAATATTACAAACTACTATGAGCATTTTTGTTTGTTCTACCAGACCAAGAACCATAATGTCCAATACTGTTTTCAGTAAAAAGCCAAGTTTTCCTTGAAGTTCACAAGCAATTGTGCAATGACCATCTGCTTGTCTAGACAAGAAGCTCCTAATTAATACCAGTGTTTTTGGGGAAAAAGTGTTTTTCAAAACTTTCACAAACAGGCTGGCAAAGAATTTCTAATCTCACCCATGTAATGAAAAAAGTTCATTCTAAAACATAAATAAAACTATCTGAGTTATCTCCAAAGTAAGACCTTTTAGCAGAAGCCACAGAATATGGTGAAAACATTATATTGGTACAATGCTATGCATGCTGACATCAAAGGTATGCCACAGAAAACATTATATTTTTGCTAGCTGACAGACAGATTCTTCCAAAGTTCCATTTATTAGTAAAGGCACCAACCACAGTCAGCACCTTTAAGGATTCTGGGTTTGCATGTTTCATTTTCTAATCATTTTTGGAATTCTTAACTGTTTTCTGTGATGAGGGGGAAAGTCATTTCTATATATTTTTGTTTTCCCTTACAGTATTCTTATTTCCCCCCCCCCTTTCTTTTCTATTTTTTTTCTTTTCTGCACTATTTTTTCACTTTTTGAGTTTGTATTAGTTTTATCTTTTTAATCGTAATGCTAAATATAATTACTAAAAAGTTGTATTTATTAACCCAGTATGCCTTATGTTTCCTACTCTTGACCTACTCTGGTCTCAGACTCATTTACATCCTTTGAAATGAATTAAGGAAAAAGGACTAATTGCCAGTTTTTGGAGATGCTCTTCACTATGCTCAGTCATTTTTGGTCGAGATTGTTGTGCTGCCTAATTTGATATTGCAGAGTTCCTACCATCTTTGGAAGTGTGGGAGATGATAAGGGATGTTGGAATACGCAGTTCAACAACCTCTATACCCGTGATGGCAAACCTATGGCACGCATGCCGGAAGTGGCACGCACGTGAGAGGTGGCCCGGAAGAGCCCCACTGCACATATTCGCATGCCCCCCGCCAGCCAGCTGATTGTCAGGTATCTGCCGCGCATGCGTGAGGGAAGATGCACACATGGGAGACGTGCACGCATGTGCAGAGGCATGCGATGTGCAGGGAGTTGCGTGTGCATGCACAAAGATGTGCAGTGTGGATTGTCATGCGTAAATGCGCAGAGACGTGCAGTGCATGCACAGGAGGTTGTGCACAAATACGCAGGAGGTGGGGGAGTTGAGTGTGCATTGCATCATGGGTGCAGGCACACGAGCGAGCGTGCGCACACTTTTGGCACACAACATGGAAAAGGTTAGCCACCACTGCTCTGTGCTTTCCATTGCCTATCGATGCCCAACAGCATAGAAAATAGTGCAAATTAATCTCTAATTAGAGTATACTGTTAATGGTATATAGATCCTATGCAAGATCAATCCAGTTTCAGATGATGCTGTGAACAACATTTTTGTCCAATATACATTCCTGCTGAAGAAAAATTGAGGAAGTCCTCTGGGCTGCAGCTTAACTCCAGGTATATTTGCATTTATTGTATAATACTTTTCTGCCTAAACACCTTCCTTGGAGCGTCCTATGCGATATATCTCTCTGGCATCACTTGTTGTGTCTGGAGGCATGAAAGGACCTTTTGCTCTCTGGCCTCTGACGGCCTCTGGCACCAAAGGCCGGTCTATCGGCCTGAGAAGAAGGTCTCGGGAAGAAGGGCCTATTTTGATGGGGAAAAGCTCACCCCAGCCTCCCTCTGACTAAAGGAGGGCCTCCTAAAGCAGGGCAAATCAAGCCGAGAAGGGAGTATCTTGCGCTGGTCTCTAGTCTCTGTTAAATATGGATCCAGAGACTCCCCAAAGAGCCTCTCCCCTTAAAGGGGGCTGACGCCAGCTTCCATTTGTTCTTAGAGTCCATTTGCCAATTGCATAGCCAAAGAAGCCTATGTGCTCTTACAGAAGAGACAATGGCCCTAGAAGAGAATTTGGCTGCAGTGAGCGTGGCATCTGCTGTTAATTCTGCTGCCGCTATGATCTTATTCAGATCCTGATGGACTCTAAGGTCCTCAGGCGGAATCCTTCCCTGCAACTGCCTAAGCCATCACAGAGAGGCATGTGTGAAAAAAGATGCCATCATGGCGGCTCTGATGGCCCAGGAGTCAGCCTGATGTGCTCTGTGGAGAGCCATATCCTCCTTCCAGTCTTCCAACTTCAATGTGTCCTCAGCGTCAGGTGGTATGACAGATGAGGACGCTAGAGCCGCCACTGGAGCATCCACCTTCGGCACATCAATAATGTCCAAAGGTTCTTGGTCCACATTAAATAGCGTCATTTCCGACCCTCTAGGGTGGGTGTACACCCCTGGAGAAGCCCACTGCCTCTTGATTACATCCAAAAACATCTGGGGCACAGGAACAGCGTCCACCACTGATGTTTTCTCAGTGAAAATATTATCCTCCTGTTCCTCTCCCTCTGGAGGGAGGTCCCGGGTAACCGTGTCCTTCTTTAGATGGGCCGTGCTCTTAGCCTTAACAAGAGGAGTCTTAAATAGAGCCAGCTGGAAAAGGCCCTTATATGTGGGGGTACCTGATGTCTCTGTCTCATCTTCTAAAAAGTACCTTTCCCCTGGGAGGTCCATTTTGGAAACACAAGACTAGCTCTTCACCGAGGGTGATGGTGAATGATCTCTGTGGTAGGCCACCTGCTTCCCCAAGGGTTGCCAATGCACCTGAGGAATGACCCTGTCAGCGTCTGAAGTTGAAAACTAGTGCTATTGGTTCAATTCTGCCGCTATTTCTTGTTTAATGGCTTCAAAGATCCAGACTCTCATAAAAGTTGGCATCACTTTACTCTGAGCGAAGCCCCACAGCCGTAGGTGTAAAAGTGGCCTCTGGCTCAGTTCTTACTCTACTGGAAGATTGTCTTCCCAGTCCAGCTGCCATAAGCCCTTCCAACTGCTCAAAATTAGAATAATAATTTGGAAGTTTCCCTGCAAACCTTGATTAACTGAGCCATTTGGTGACCAGGCTGTCAAGTACTGCCTAATATCTGCCAATGGGTCTTGCTGCATGGCTTCATGAGGAATTTGGTGTGGCAGCCATCTTGGAACCCTTCAGAGCCTTGTCAAATTCTTTATCCAAGGCTCTCTGTCTTCGCTTGGCCTGTCTTTCCTCTGCCCTAGAAGGTTTTTTAGGAGCTAGGGCCCTGGCTCTAATCCTGGCTGCAGCCTCTAAATCAGCTGACCTGGGCTTGGCTGAGACTTTGGCAGCTCTCTTTCTCTAGTCTGCTGAGGTGCTGACAACTCCAGATCAGCTCCCTTGGCTACCATCTTGTGTGTGCCAAAAGAAACTGTCAGTGACAGAGAGAAGGAAAAAAAAGAAAAAAAAATTAAGCCTCAGGCTAGCTGCAATGGCTAGAGCAGCTGTCCACAGCTTCAGGAGGCAAATGCAACCAAGAAGCTGGTAATTACCTCAGTGCAGCTCCCCCAGTGAAGCAGTTCAAAAAGCCAGAAAGAAAAAAAACGGATCTTTTTAAACTGCGACAAGCCCTGACGGATCAGTGACTTGTGAGCCTTTGCGCTGGCTGCACCGCAGTTTAAAAAGGCATACTTAAGCATCTCGCAGCTGCCACGGTGCTCTGGGGGCTGTTCAAGAGAACTGGATCTAATATCCAGGTCACAAGCCCCCCAAAATAGACAAGCTTGGTTGAAAGCAGGACTTGCCAACAAGAAGGGAGATAGCCGCTGTTAAAATAGGCAGTCTCAAGCGATTCGGGCTGCCGCAGCTGTCAGAAAGCAAAGGAAAAAGAGTCGGAGACAGAGTGAAGAATCGGCACTGACTCCGGCCCCAGCCCAGGCCACACGAGCTCCTTGGGGCACTCACAGTCCACAATCCACACCAAAAATACCAAAAAACAATCCACAAGCAAAGGGAATCGAAATTTAAAGGGAAAAAATTAAAAGGTGCAAAAAGGAAAAAGGGAGTGAAAAACAAAATGCGGCTGAACCAACAAAGCCGGACAACTGTCAAATCATTCCACTAATCTAAACAACAAAGAGAATCCAGGGAGTAGAATAATTCTTCAATAAAGTCAAATAATTCAAAGCCATTTTAGGATGCTCTGAATGAGCTGAGACGGAGTGAAGAACTGGGGACCATTACCAGAGGGGCGTGTCCTCAGAATTCAACTTGATCTGTAGAGCAACGAAGCTAAAGACTACCCAGCCTGGATTCTAGCCTTCAACTCAATGGACTCAATGGAGAATAACTTCATACAAAATATGAACAAAGTATCAACAATTTTAGGTGCAGCAATTCAAATGTTAATTTATGTTTCTTGAAATAACATAGTTTTATACTTACTATCTAAAGACTTGAATGCATGCACTCCCAGAAAACTGTACTGTAAATAATTTCAAAATAACTTACATTTTGTTCCTTGCTGCTGTTTTTGTTCTTTTCACTTAAAAATACCATGTGTTCTTCCTTAGACCGAACAAAGGCCATTTAAAATTAGATGTGCTTATTTATATATACAGTAGTTCTCAGAACTGCTCTTTCATTAAAGCAGAATTTTAAGCTCATTGTAGTAAGGCAGCCCATATTAGTATATACTCTAAAGACATAAACAAACAAAAAAATCCCATACCAAACTGACACATTTACTTATAGATATATAAAAAGGCAATTTTAAAAAGAGGGTGAGGCATTAACCTTGGCAACTTACTGCACTTGTGACGTTATTGATAACAGCAAGGAAAAAGCAAATAATACTTCTGGGTTCTGTACTGTTTTTCCTTTTCTGCATGAAAACTGTATCTTTGATCTGTTTAGTCTGTAGCTTCTATTAGCCCCTATAAACCTCAACCAGCATGACCAATGCCAGGTTATATCGTTTGTAATCTTAGACAGTTGGAGAATGCCAAGCCACTTCTTCCCATGATATCAAGCATGATCACCTTATCATATGTGCTAATAAAAGAGGCAGCAGCCCGAACATCCTTTCACCAGACAAACCAGGGGCTTCCATTTTATTTGTTCATTTTACTTTCAATGAAGTTAATTTTGCTAGGAACTTCCACATACATACTCATTCAAATGACAATACTTGTAATGAAACATCTAAGGTGTAGCAGTCCCTAGATTCAATTCAGCTGAATGGCAGAAATCCTTCTGAATGCAAGCCAGTTTACTAGTTCATAGGAGAGAGATAATCAAGAACACAGAGACTCCAAGTAACACAGACGGTTCAAAATCAGGTAATAACCGAAATATAGTATATCAGATACTATATTAATTTTATACTATTTAATTTTATGGCTCTTTGGGTTCTGAGCCCAGTGAGCAAGTATTCCAGTTTCTGATGAAATTACCTGGCTGAGAATTCCTTACTTCTGGCAATCTCTAGATGCCTTGGTTTACAGTCCTCAACATTTCCAAGCTGTCCAGCCATACGGTTGAGGGAGGCTCCTTTTTCCTCATGAAAACTTTATTACAGTTGAGACAACACAGTAATCTTTAGATTACAGTAGAAAAATATTCCAGAGTATCCTTAGGTGCAACTTCTGATGTCTTTAGCTTTAGGTTTAAGAGCTAAAAGAATATCTGATCGTATATTTTATTTACAGCAACAAGATAAAGCATACAGTAATCTTATGTGTATGTATGTGTGTATACATACACGTTTGTTTATAAAAGTATGCATATACCTCCAGATATCTTATGAACCCAAATAGTCAAGTCAATGATGAATACAATTATCAATGTTTGAATGAGAATCCTATTTTATTTGTCTGGACATCAGAAGTTCAAAGATTGCCAACACCAGCCTTAGATATTCCCGCACCTGTTTCAAAAAGCTGCTATCTCATATACAAAGTGCTTCATGCTTTAAAGGATTTTTTTTCAGCAAGACAAAATTGATGAATTCTTAGTCATAGTAGGGCATCAGAAGGGATAATGAGTAACATCAACAAAATCAAGGTATTTTGCCAGTTTTATTCTTGCAAGCATGCCACATGTTCATGCTACAATCAGCAACTACTGAACTTCAATGAAATAAGCCAGGATATTTCTTTCTTCTGTATTCAGTAATTAAACATATAATTGTGACTTTATGAATATCACAGCATCTAGTAGTTAGCATTGAGGGAAGGCTCAGCCACAAGCAAAGAATCATTTTTTTCCAATTCTTTTGCAAAAGTAACACACTCTATACACATATTTTTTAGGAACTACCACAATCTTGAAAGGCATCATGTTATAGCCATTTTATATTGTAAAACTACTGCCTTATAGCATATTTTATTTTATACAATGGATAAAGAATGATATCTATGTTATATTGTATTTATTAAGGGGAGAATATCTTCTAAAGCATGCTGGCTGGTTAATTCTCAGAGTTGAAATCCACAAATTTTAAAGTTGTCAAGTCTGAAAAACACTGATCTAAAGCATCTTTGTGGAAGTTATCTAGACTGGATATATGAATAACACCAATGGATTTCTGTAGACTTCATTAATAGCAGGATTATTTTATGAATCAAGACCCTTTGTTAATTTCTTGCTTTCTTCCTTAAATCCTCAAATTATCTCATACTGTACTGCAGTAATTAGTTGCTTAATTAGAATAATATCAAAACAATGCATGCTGTACACACAGCCAAAGGACAACTCTCCTCTGAATGTTTCTCATCTTTCCAGTTTTTGAACCTGTTTTAAAGGTAGTATAATCACTGGATTTCTGCATTGTAGCTTAGTCCCATGACCTGTATTGCCAGGAGCCATTGTTCATATTAGTCACACAGTGCATAGAAGGTCACATCACTACAATATTGAGGTAGTTGCTTTAATCACTTTGTAAAGCACCCCGGGATGCATTTTGTAGAGAAATGTAAAATATTTATATTTTAAGAATCATTTACAGAATTTGCAGTCAACTTTTTCAAAGTGTTCATTTAAAGTCAATCATATGGCCATATGCAGCTGCTTTGTATTGAATAAAACCTAGTCCATAATTGTCTATGGAAACGAGCAAGTGTTCAGTAGAGTTACAGGAAAATGATCCCTTCTATCAGTTTTTATAGCCACATTGGAAATTTTTATTAAATTGGATGTCCACCACTAAATCAATAAATACGTGGAGATACCAGGAAATGGAACAGAGAAATTCAGCATGCAAAGCATGTATTCTCAAGCACTATTTGCTTTCAAATCCTCACATTTGGTTCTGTCTAATTACAAAATATTCATTTATCTGCATTAGTATATGAGGTTAAAATATATTATTTTCCATGGAGCACCATCATGCTACCTAATCTGGATGATGAAACATCTGCAAGCAAACAGCCAAACTCACAGAGCACCAAGGACTCTGCAGTTCACCCCTGAGCTAGAGATACTCTCTTCTATCAGAATATTATTTTCCTTTCATTATTAGAGATCTATGCGTGATATTCTTCCCTGCATCGTCACTCAGGAGAAAAAAAGTAAAAATCTTCCCATGACTAGCAGAATGGCCAAGATGCATGAGAGTTAAATAATATTGGAATGCTACTCAGTTCCAAAGAAATGTAAGCCATGTATTATGTAGATTAAGGCTTTCACTTGCAGCTAATTTTCCAGGAGAAAATACATATGCAAATACATACGTAAGACAGATAGAGCAAAATATATGAGCATAAAAACACAATTCAATTCAGATCAATCCACAATATCAATAAAAGGATATTAATTTACACCTAAACTTATCTTTCTCAAAATGGCAGTTCTCTTTTGATTCTCCAATCTTCCTCAAAGGTAAGGCTCCATTGTTAACTTTGTAGGTTCAGTTTGGAGAGCCAGTTTGGTCTAGGTTAAATCAGGCTAGAAAATGTGAGACCCTGGATTCCAGTCCTGCCTTGGGGAAGAAGCAGTTGGGTGATTTTGGGCCAGTTGTTCTCTTTCAGCCTTAGAAAGGAAGCAATGGCAAACCTATTCTGAAATCTTGCCAAGAGAACTTCAGGGATTTATTTTTTTCTTTAAAAAACGATGGAGAAAAGGATTGCACTTTTGCAGTGGCAAAGGATCTTCTTTGTTTTGTTGCTTATGGAGTCAGTTTCGAGTTCAGGACTAAACCACAACAGCAAACTGGTTCTCTTTCTTATATGGACTCACGACCTGTATTAAGAGAAGTCTCTGGATAAACTCCCGGCTGTTGGGACATTTTTTCAGCTAAAAAACGAGAGTTGGAAGACTCATAATCACTTGTATGCTGAAAAAGGTCCAAATACCCTGAGCTCCCCAAATTTTTAAATGCTCTTAGCATTATTATTTTTTAAATTCAGAGAGGTTAGAAATTCAGACAGGTTAGAAAAACTGGGTGGATATCCCAGATCCAAACATCCATCATGGGAGAAGTTCCCTCTGGGGAAGATGGATATCGTTTTTGGCTCTTAGTCAATTTATACCGTGCAAGAGAAGCCCTTAAAAGAGGCTGTCACTTTTTCTGTTTGTTGCCTCCCGAATCACTTACTTAAATAAAGTGAAAATGAAAATATTTTTTTCATCTCCAAAAGAAGCTCCAATGATCCACAGCACATTTTTAATAAAACGATTCCTGAATTTTACTTCTTTTTTGGAATAAAGAACATGACCTATCATTTTCTTTTTAATGTACTGAAGAGAGAAGCAAATTCCTTAATCAGAATAACTAGGAAGTAAGATTTAATGTTTCCTACAGAAATCTTGATTTAACTCAGTATGAACAGTCTGCATTTGTTGCAAAGAAAAAATAAACAAGGGAGAAAGAAGCTGCCGTTTTTCTGAACGTGAGGAGAACAAGAGAAAAATGGGAGACCAGAATATAGACCCCAAAGAGACTAAAATTGAGTCATGATAGAGCTTGTTTCAAAAAGAAAAAAAGTGATCAAAACAGACAGAAAAAAAGTGACAATCTTTAGTATACTGTGGATGGAATACAGCTACGTTTTCACACCAACAATTATAATTGTGCTTAGAGAGGAAAAGCAATGTTTTAATTCTTAAGTGTCTTTCATCTGCAATCTTCCTTCCTTACTGACTTTCTTTTAAAACATGGATATTCTTTCAGCAGTAATATAAATAAATTCATTTAGAAGCATTTTGTTCCTCTGGTATTTTTAGGCAATAATCTAAAAATTTAAGGAATTTTGATTCTAATATGGGTTTGGGCATGCCACAAGTAATTTGGTTCCTTCCTTCCTTCCTTCCGTCCCTCCCTCTCCCCTTCCCCCCTCCCTTCCCCCTCCCTCTCACTTTCAGACTTTGGAAATGGATTGTGATATTCCAAAAAAGCACAAATCTGAGATTTTAATGGAATTCTGGGTAGTTCTTTCTAATCCATGGCACATTGCCATCCTAACTGCAAGGATCTTTTGGGTGGGTTTCTTTAATTTTTTATTGTATTTTTGTAAGCCCTGGCATTCCCATAAAAATTAAAATCCCTTTCCTCCTACGTCTGGGTGGTGCCACTCCAGCTACATACCAACAACTTCACAGCTTGAATAGCAGGAAATAAAAGGAATGATTCTGTACAGAAAAACAACCTTAAGAATGTGAAATGTGCTGTAATTAACACATTAATCTTTAGGTTATACCTCTGTCTAGTTCTGCATAAAGCCTATGCATTAAAAGGGAACAACAAAGACCAAAGTGATAATGCCTATCAAATCACAGATGCAAATGTTTTCCACTTTTCTTTTTTCATGGCTTCAGTTGTTTTATAACTAGAATCTTATATATAACTAGAAATAATTTGCATATGCTAATTATTTTGTACAGTACTAGTTAATGGAATGAAATCTGGAATGTTTTTGTTGTTAATGAGAGCAAAAATGCACAATACCTTCTGTATGCTAGTGGAAGACAAATGATGAGATGTCGTGAACCCTATTTACAAAATTGTTAATTTCCCACTTTTATCAAAAAGAAAATATAAAATATTTTCTTGGCCAGGCACACAGGTTGACAGGCTTACCTTCCTTCGTTAACCTTTACTTTGTCTCCAAGGCATTTGAAGTTTTCAATGTAACCAGCACTACAGTTGAAACTACGCCAATCTGGTTTACATATGTCCAGAAAGTGAGGTCTCAGTCTACCTATTGAATATTTGGCAATGTCTGTCAAAGATTGGCTAACAGCTGCACCAAAAAGGAATGTCCCCAGAGCCTTGTAAATAGCAGCAACGTAGTTATTTCTCACAAATGAGTTAGAGTGCAAACAGTTGTGATATACCGAAAGGGCCTCTCCTATTATTATCTGGAAGAAAAAAGAAAAGAATATTTTAAAAATTGCAACTCAAGTAAGAACATGCTGCATACTCAAGTCTGAACATGGGCTTCCATTTAATTAAGTAATAATTAAGCCTATAAAGGTTCTATACAAGTAATTTTACAGAATCTTTAGATGACTGGTTCAAAGAGTGATCAAAAACAAAGTGAAGGAAATATAAACTTTCATTTTTGTTCCTGTCTGCTTTTAATGAACACATAAAGTGAATTAGAAATCGTCCCCTCAATCCTTACCACCAGACAAAACACTGCTTCCCGGAAAATCCAGCAATGGTACCATATGCAAGGAACACATTTAACTTTTCATCAAATTTCCACTCATTCTTAACCTTTTACTCAAAAGAAATGGTTTCCTTGCCAAGGACATGATTGTTCTGGAAATTCAGGAACCAAGTGAAAGGGCTAGACAACAATGTTCTTGCCAGAAATGTTAAAGGCCAACTTTTAAACATGGGAGCCTCCCAGGCTTCAGCTAGATGGAATCTTTTAAACCGGACATGCTTCCTTCAGAATATAATGGTTTCCTAAAACAAAAACAAAGGTACCAAAGGTGGAAATTTAGAATTACGGAAAATAACATTTTATAGTGTTGGTATTCAACTTGGCTGGAAGCCTTTGTGCTTATCTATTCTAAGCTATAATAAGTGGCTTGTTAATTATAACCATCTTATTTTAATACAATGTTGCAAGTTTCAACTATGGATGTGTATCAGTTTTATCAATATTCTATTATGCTTTTATTGCCAAACTTTTATCATCCATATATTTCTCATAAGTTGCCTAGAGGGAGTTTTGCTCTTCAAAGTGGTCTACTTCAGGGATCATTTAATAACACTGACTTTGTATATGATGCTACGGCTTTAGTTCCTCTTGTGTAGTGGCTTACAATGGCTTAGTAAAGTGCAGACCAGGAAATATTGGTATCTGATTGAATTACACAAAAGCTGGAGTTTTCAAAAGCTCTATGGAGAATGGGAACAACTGTCCTGGGCTCACATATGAAACCACAACCACATCAACTCTGGCTAACAAAAGAAAAACCAGCATAGTAGTCAATTTCCTTTATTATTCTCAGGGTTAGAGTAGGTGGTAAACCATCTTGGGAACATCTTCTCAAGGAGTTTCATTACATTTCTAGGCAAAGCCACTTCTTAGAAAAGCTATTACATATATGACTTCATGGAACTTTACTTCATGGAATTTTACTGAAATATTATTTACAGTTTAATATATTATGTCACACTTGTTGCATAGTTTGATTACCACCTTGTCAGTTTCAGGGCAGGTTTAATTAGCACTATTGTCAGACTATCATTTTGTGGCCACAGAAACTCCTCAGTCCAACCCAGTTAGCAGCATTTTAGTCAATTGTTCCATCCAAACTGCTTGTTTAATTGCTGGTAGCTATTTCAACTTTTATGCAGAAGTAAACATTTTTAATTAGTTTTGAATTCTTATGTGATTTCCTCATCTCTTTGATCCATAATTTTAAACAGAAGAAAAACTGGAAGATGAGTTTCATGGCCTTAAATATGAGTGAATTTTATACATCTTTTTGAATTTGTGATAAAAGGTGACTGGAGATATCAGCTGAACTTCAGCGATGTCTACAAACCAGTATCAATGGTATTAATGGGTGGTTATTTGTTGTCTTCAAATGTTTTATGATATGGTGTCCCTTAAAGTTCTCCCATTTTCCTGTTACTCAAAAGTCTTTCATAGAAATAACAGAAGCAACCAAATTCAAATTCAACTCATCCTTTTATGGATGAGACACCAAGAAGCAGCATCTTGAATCAGAAGCCCTAGAACAGGAGTATCAAACTCACAGCCCGTGGGCCAGATGAGTCATGTGCTGGCCCCACTCCCTCGGTTTAGTGAAGGGGAAAAAAGTCCTGATATGTCACGTGACGCTGCCTGGCCAATGTGAGTTTGTCAATCCTGCCCTAGAAGTTCCATTTCAGTTTCTACAATGCTTGATAGAAGTCCAGAAGCTAAATGAGTCAGAATGTCATGCTTTATTAATTAGGGATGTAAAAATAATATTGATTGGAAGCAAAAACATTAAGATTGTCTCTCCATCTTCCCTACATGTTATTACAGGTTGCCAGGGTGGAACAGAATCATGCATTTCTACAAGATAGCCTATTCAGCTACAACAATCTTCATTAAAAGGCATATGTGCCTATGTAGGTAACCACAAGACATGATTTCTATAAGGCTCCATGAAGTGTTCTTTTTCAGCTTGTCAAAAATTTAACAATACCTACTCACTGAATTAATAATAGTGATCTTATTATATCTATGCTGTAACCTTTATAATAATATGTCTCACTATGAAATATTGCTTTTAAAGGCCCTAAGGAGTAGCCCTAGATTCCATTATAACCCATTCCTGAGTGATTCCCTAGAATCTACTTGCTTTCTGAGAGCATGATGCTGAAAATAAGCCAGCAAGAACTAGAAATATCACCATTTCAGGTAACAATGTATAATTTGTTCAATAAGACATACCATATCTATACTGATGGGTGTCATGAAACAGAAGTAGCCTAGGTTTATTGAACATACTTGGTAATTGGGTTCTCAGTCTACAAAAGATCAATATCAAAATATTTTGTGGACATTTCACTCCATGTGACAAGCAAGGGTTTGTTTATTCAGTCTGAATACTAAGAACACACATATCTGAACTCCAAAACTTAATAATTTTCTTGTTATCATGGTCACTCAGATTTTAGCAGCCCAAATATAGTTTGCCTACTTTCATTTCATCTTGGAAAATACTTGAATTTGCTTTTTCTATATTCATGATGTCAACATTGAAAGGCTTTTCACTTAGTTAAATGTTGCAATCTATTGTTCACAAAAGAATATAAAATACATCTTATTTCAGAAGAACAGTCAAAAAGCCAGTTCTAGGCACTGTGTTATATTTTCCATCAAGTAGAATACAGTATGTACTAAATATATATACATTAGTTAATCAGACTGGAAAAAATCCAGACTGGAAGACGTCTGTGTTTAAAAATGCATATTTTGGCGGGGGGAGGAGTTAGAATGATTTCTCTATTGATGTGCTTCACATTCCACACAGGTCTGGGTGCTTTTTAATAAAAATAACACAACAACAAATTGCAGATGACAATTAAATTACCTAATTGGTTTATTTTTTACTGTACATACATATGAAGCTAAACAAAATGAAATGCCTGTACTTATTTATTTATTAACTTATTCAATTTCTATAGAAATTTCTGAGCAATCTTGAACTAACATAGTAAATTTCACTGTTTTGAATTATTTAGTTTAATACATTTTAAGTTTTTTTTTATCATACAATTGTATACAAAAGTTTAGGGACGCCTAATAAATTTCATTTCATTTCAATGAAACTGTAAGCAAACAGAATTTGACAAAACTTGTACATCGAACAAAGGTAAATGTGACATCTTTCTATAAATCTGAATGCATGCTATTATATATGAACAGTCATTACCTATTCAAAATAAAAAAAACAGCACCTATAGCAAGTGTAATATGATTTGACACTCCTTCGATTTTTACTACCTCCTTTGGCAAAAATCAATAGTTCCTGAAGAGGAAAAGAGGCTGGATATTTCAAGACAAGAATTTGGAACATACCTCCCTATCATTCATAAAAGGGAAAAAAATATCAATGTTTTGGAATGTCTTCATATTCCCCCATCTTGATATTAATAATATTCAAAATTTGTAGGAGTTCTCAAAACAAGCAATGCATGCAAGGACAGATTAAAATATTTTAAACTAGGGAAGAATGGAGAAAAAAATACTAAAATGCAAAAGCAGAATGATTTGGAAACTATCATTTCTGCCAAAAGGAGTGCAATAAAGTAATGACTGGAAGGGGTGTCCAGTTTTCCATATCTGCCATATTCATTGTTTTCTCATTTGGAATATGTAAACAATTGCACCTAAATAGTAAGTATGCATTTAAATTTGAGGAAGGTTGTCATATTAGACTTTGTTCCTAATTTTATGTCAGTTTCTGTTTACCCAGGGATTTGCTGAAACATACAATTTAATCAGGGATGCCTGAACTTTTTCATAAAACCATGTTTCCTCTCAGTCTTTGATAGGAAAAAAATACACTAGAAGTAAAAAAAACTAACTTTTTTTTAGAAACTCAGCTTTCAACAAAATATGAGTACAGAAAATCAGGTGAAAATCCGTCAAATGCCTTAGGATGAATTGGAACAAAAAAGGCAAATCCTTTCCTTTTCAGTGAATGTGGTCATGAACCTTGACAAAACCCTTGACTAAAATCAGAAGGGAAGATTAATCCATTCACTTATGCTACATTTCTGCTGTGAAAATGTAAATCATGTTATTTTAAATCATCAACAGCCACTTTTCCCACTTCTTAAAATGCAATAATAAATGTTGTCTCTCTTTCAATATGTACATATCTGGAATAACAAAATGGCAAGGCATTTATCCACACAGTCATTAAGAAAAAGTCCTGCTTTGATGACATAACTATTGTACAATCATTTTTTCAGTAAAAGGAAAAAACTCACTAGAAATAAATTAGACTAGGGGTGTCAAACTTGGGGCCCACAGGTCAGATGCATCACACACTGGTCATGCCCACCCCCATTTTAGCGAAGGGGGAAAGTTGCAATATGTCACATGACGACAATGTGACACCGTGAGTTTGACATCCCTGAGCTAGACCGTAATAAATTAAAAAAATAAAATTCAAGTATCATTATGAGGTCCAATTGATTCATTTAGCAAACACAGGAATGGTGACAGGTGGAATTCTAATAACATTCTCTTTCTAGAGATCATTATTTTATTTTTGTCCTCTATAATGGGAACACTAACAGAAAGACGGGGGTGGGGGGGAGAAATTCCCATTAAATTAAACAAGTTGGCAGCCTCCTATAGCTCTAGTGATTAAATTGCAGCTGTTCCAAGTTGCTTAAATAGCTAATTTAAAATAAAAGGCAAATATACAAAAATATTAAATACCACAATCATTCATCATTTAGGCTCCTATAGGAGATCCCATGTAGCTTACAGATTTTGGCAGCTGGAACCAATGAACTTTTCACAATGGTTCAAAAGACATAAAAGCACCACCCTTGTAATGACTGTTTTAAGCACAGTTTTCTTTCTTTTTCTTTAACAAGAAAAAGAAGTTGGCATATTTTACATAACAAAGGAAGGGTAGATGGGTGGAGAGAAAAAAGAATATTTAGCTTATTGTCAGGACTGTCAGGGAATAAAATAAAGAGAAATACGTTTAAAGGTTCAGTCATAGTATCTTTATTGGGATCCACTTAAGAATGACTCAAGCTGTAATTGATAAATTAAGAATAAATGTTGTGTAGTATTCTTGTAAACAAGATCCTAAGGAAGGTGATATACAAACCAAGATAACTGTCATAGAAACTGTTTTCATTTGAAGCATACTACCTTATTTTTCAGAAGGAAAATCTTCCATCATGGCCTACCAATTTTTAAAGTCATTTTTTGCCTCCAATCTTATAACTGAAAATATAACAAAAAGGTCTCTTCTGGAAAGGCTGGGCTTAAAACTCTGGGACGCTCCTCCTCCTCCACAGGACACCTCCCCAGCGTCCCCCAGTTTTGCGAAGACTGAGTGCCAAAGTCCGGAACTCATCACCTAATCTAGATCCCTGATCGGAACGGAACCCCACCAGATGGAAAGAAATGGGTGGGGCTGGATGCTCTTCACAGCTCACAGAGAACGGTGTATCTGGTAAGTACCAATGCCTTTCTCCCATGAGCTGTTCAGAGCATCCAGAACTGGGACATACCAAAGCTTCGCCTGTACTTAGGGAGGGACTCCGTCTGGATCGAAATCCGCTCCTAAACTCTGTGGACCCTCTGCAGGACTCTTCTGCCAAATGAAGCGTCCGCTGAGGCATAGACATCAATTTTATAATTTCTGACAAAGGGCGATGGTGAAGCCCAAGTTGCCGCTCTGCAAATTTCGTCTATGGAAGCTCGTGTGGCCCATGCTGCTGATGTTACTGCACTCCTTGTTGAGTGGGCTGTAATGCCCTTAGGAACTGAGATGGACTGGTGTTCGTAACTTTTAGCTATGGTGGCTTTCAACCATCTACCAATGGTCATCGATGACACCTTGTGTCCTAAAGTGGATGGGTTGAAGGATAGGAATAGAGCCTCAGATTTTCGAAATGCCACCGTGCGGTCTAGATAGATGCTTAACGCCCTTCAAACGTCAAGTCGATGCCATTGATGCTCCAGTCTATGAGATGGTTTCAGACAAAAATTTGGAAGCACCAACTCCTGCGCTCTGTGGAAGACTGAATTTACTTTAGGGGTGAACGATGGATCCAATCTGAGAACCACTCTGTCCGCATGAAACACGCACAGGTCCTTTCTCATCAACAATGCTACCAATTCAGAAATCCTCCTTGCTGATGTGATTGCAATTAAGAAGACCACCTTATATGTCAGGAATTTGAGACTAGCGGTTCTTAAAGGCTCGAACGCACCAGTTGTAAGTGCGGTTAACACCTTGTTGAGCTCCCAAGTGGGATAGCGGTGAATTACAGGAGGTCATAAGTTTGCAGCATCCTTAAGAAAGCTGCGGATATGTGGATGTTGCGCTATGGAACGAAAGTCACCCCAGGATACCACCGAGGCTAAGGCCGCCACCTGTCTGCGTAAAGTGTATTTGGAGATAGGCCCTTGCTCAACCCCTCCTGTAAAAAGTCCAATAATTGTCCTATTGATGGGGTGGTTGGGTCGATCTTAGACCCCCGGCACCAGTGACAGAAAGCGGACCACGTGGCCTCGTATATACAATTTGTTGAGGACCGTCTGGATGCTTGTATGGTGGCAATGGCATCCTCTGAAATCTGTTGGGTCCTTAAACAGCTCCGCTCAACCTCCATACGGCTAGGCTGAGCCATTGTGGGTCCGGGTGAAGTACTGGCCCTTGCGAGGGGGAAACCCTCGACGGTGGAATTTTCCAAGGTTGTTCTCTCAACAGGTCCTGTAAGTCCGCGAACCACGTTCGCCTGGGCCAGTAAGGGGCGACCAATATCAGTTCCGCTCGTTCCTCCAATAACTTCTGGATCAACCTGGGTATTACAGGGAGTGGAGGAAACGCATATAGAAGTCCGGGAGGCCACTGACATCGCAGGGCGTTGACGGCCTCTGCCCCCTGAGTCGGGTACCTTGAAATATACCGGGGCAATTGGGCGTTGAGGGGAGAGGCAAATAGATCGATCACAGGTTACCCAAACCTCCGCACTGCTTCCTGGAAGAAAGACGGGTGTAGGCGCCACTCTGTCTGATCTATCATGGCCCTGCCTTAGCCAGTCCACTTGTGTGTTTAAGGCCCCTGCTATGTGCACTGCCTTGAGCGAAAACAGATTGGCCTCGGCCCACTTGAACAACCTGGCCGTCTCCAGCATCAGAAGTTTGGAGTGGGTACCCCCCTGTCTGTTTACGTGGGCCTTGGTTGTGATATTGTCTGTCAAGACCAGAACGTGGCGTGATTGGAAAAGGGGTAGAAAACTGCGTAACGCCAGATGAACTGCTCGCAGCTCCAACAGGTTGATGCTTTGTGATTGTTCGGAAATAGTCCAACTTCCCTGTGCAGTGTGGGATTGGAAGTGAGCTCCCCATCCTACCAGGCTGGCATCGGTTGTGATCGTTGCCCTGCAAGGTTCCTTGAAAGGACACCCCTTGTTTATCATGTTTTCTGACCACCAGCGGAGCGATCGGAGAACATTGTGTGGTACCTTTATCCGGACGTTGAAGGAGCCCCCTATGGGATTACCACTGTCACCTGTCATTGCAAACCTGTTCATGGAAAAATTCGAATCCAGAGCCCTGGCCAATGCCATCCACAAACCCAAACTATGGTTAAGATACATCGATGACACATTCGTGATTTGGCCCCATGGAAAAGAAAACCTAAACAACTTCCTAACACACCTAAACAGCACACACCCCAAAATCAAGTTCACCATGGAAACGGAAACAAACAAACTACCATTCCTAGATGTACTAATCTACAAAAAAACAGATGGCACACTAGGACACACCATATACCAGAAGAAAACACACACCAACCGCTACCTCAACGCTCAATCCCACCACCACCCAGCACAGATAAACTCCGTGGCTAAAACACTAATTGTTAGAACCAAACGCCTGGCAGACAAGACACACATTAAGACTGAACTATGCACCCTGACCAAAGTACTGACAGCCAACGGCTTCCACAAAAGCAAAATCACTGGCTTGATCCACAAAAACACACTGAGACATAATAGAGACGCAGAAGATGAACAGACCTATGGAACAGCTGTCCTGCCCTACATAAGAGGCACTACAGACAAAATTAGTAAGATACTACACAGACACCACATCAAGACTGCCTTCAAAACAGACAGAAAAATAGCAGCCATCCTCAGAAACCCCAAAGATAAAATTGACCTGGAAAACCAAGGCATATACGAAGTCCCCTGTGCATCATGCCTGGCCACATACATTGGACAGACCAATAGAAGAATAAGTACCCGCCTGGATGAACACAAAAATGCAGTCAAAAAGCTGGAACACACTTCCTCACTAGTCCAACACATGGAAGCCACAGGTCATAGCATCAACTTCAATGGCACCAAAACCCTAGCCACTATGGAAAACCCCAGCCACAGAATCATCAGAGAAGCCACAGAGATTGAAAAAAGACCAGAAAGCATGAACAGAAGAGATGATTCCACCAGACTGTCAATCATTTGGAAACCTGCACTCACAAACAAAAAAATCTCCACACCACAAGCCAGGCAAACACCTGGGCACAAACAGATCCCCCCTGATACCTCCAGCTCAAACACACCCCAACCAGGCACCCAGATGAAACCTAGCTTCCTAACAAATGATAGCCGTCCATTTACCCGGAGCCAAGCTGCACTAAAGGCCTCCAATAAAGTAACACAATGTTGCCAGCCAATCAAGATACAAAAAGAGCCAAAAAACAGACAGAAGATATTAGAAACACCAATCAAGCAGAACACAGCAAACTCCAAGACCAATAAACACAGACCAAGACTCTCAACCAATCAGGATGAAGAAAAAACCATTCTGGCACAGCAATAGGCTGCCCCAAATTCAAATCTGAAACCACTGTAAAAGCCTGACTCACAGATGAACACTATACAGAAGCCTGATGATGGCAGATGAGATTCTGCCGAAACGTCGCTACAACTTTAAAAGCACAACTACTATGACGTGGGAAAATACCCGAACAAAGCTGAATGCAAGAAATATTCTGGATCCCTGGTCCCCAACAAGGGGAACCAGCTATACAGGGCCTGGATGGATCCTTTCCTGTCAAAAACGTCCCGCTGTTTGAAATGGTACTTGCGGCTTCACTCCAATGTAATGATCCAAAAGCAGTTGCAAAAAGAAAAAATTCCTGTTTAAGGACTAGCCTGCTTATCCAACGCCAGCAAGATAAAAGAGAAATGCCAGGAAGTGGAGTGGGAAGGTACTTGCCCCAGTCCCCAAGAAGGGAAACCAGCAGGGAATGGCGCCTGTGATATTTAGGTGCGAATTTGAAGCCAGCCGTTGAAAATGGTGGGAAGGCAGAATCTCCTATGTTAATTGCCTGAGCAGTTTAACGAGCCGCTGCTGCTCTCTAAATTGTCAGATAAATGATCCTGTCAGTCGAAACGGCAAGGAGAAGTGAGCCGCGGCTGCGAGCACTCCGCCAAGATCGCAGACAATCAGGGGATTAGATAAGCTAATTGCCTGAAGTGGCTGTCTCAGGCTGCCTGTGGAGTGGCAGGCTCCGCCAGCCACAAAGAACCGCTCTCGAACTGATCGGGGGGATGACCTAATAGAGCCACAAGCCTTGAAATCGCCAAATTAATTGGGGAAAAATTTACAAGCCGAATTAACCCAAGAGCAAACCTGAATTTTGACTAGCTGAATCAGAAAACTGTTCCAGTCAGGGAGGGGGATCTTATTTACTTTTGAAATACTGGAGAAGACAAAAATATTTACAGAGCTTAAATATTTTAAGTGCACTATATTCAGGGAGGGGAAGAGGGAGAGGAGAGAGGAAGGAGGAGGAGGAGGAGGAGGAGGAGGAGGAGGAGGAGGAGGAGGAGGAGGAGGAGGAGGAGGAGGAGGAGGAGGAGGAGGAGGAGGAGGAGGAGGAGGAGACTCTTCTCAGATATATTAGTAGAGAAAAATTCTATCTAGCCATTTGCCAACCAGAATTTTTTTTTTAAAAAAAGGTAATTGGCCAGATTGGAAAAACATGTCTCAAACTGGAAAAAAATAAGAAGACAATGTGTGAGGTTATCCAGATTTACTTTTACTGCAATCCTGGAATATGATATTGGACTTGGATTTCTCTTTCTGTGGAAATTCCAGAGTAAATGATTCTCCAGATCAGAACATGTCAAAGATAATAAAGACATTTACAAAAGGACACTGACCTGGACAATGCTTTTATAATTTTGGGGTAGAGTATGCAATATATGGGACTGATCATTTTCAGCTATAATTTTACTGCTTCTTCCCAGTACATATTTTTCAAACTAAACAATTTAAATCTAGTATTATCTCTTCCATTGCCTTCCCTTAAAATAAGACTTATACAGCATGCAAACAGGTTGATAAAAGCTTTAATAAACGTTGCATTTTGAAGTTTAAAAAAAATTGAAAAATTCTGTTAACATAAATAAACCCCTACCCTCCATCCAAAACAATTTCTTCTTGTCCAAATGAAAGGCTTAAACCAATGATATCTTTCTACCAGCCAGCAAGTACCAACTTTGATATCATGTTTACCCAAAAATACAAGATATGACAAATAGTCTAATGGAAGAAAGTGAGGGATAAAACTTACAACAATTATAGCGAGAGGAATAATTATCCCCGCTAACAACTGATATGAAATGGTGTCATCTTTGTAAGGGTACCGGATGGATTCATCATTACAGAACAGTCCTCGTTTGAAGGAAGCACCCCTCGCAGTCAGAATTGCAAAAGGCAAGGCAGCTACCAAAAAGAATAAGATAATTGGGTTATACAGGATGTTTTAGAAATCTTTAACCCCAAGCCTTTCTATCCAGAATCAGGAGCAAAGTCATGGTGGCAACGTGCAACAAGTTGGATTATTTTCTCTACATACTTTTGTGAAAAATACTTTGAGGCTTATACTATAATCAAATCTAGTTTAGGGAATAAATTGTACTTGTCTGAATTCTCTTCACCCATATAAATAGTTTGAAATCTACATTCAATTATATAAAATGTGCATTCTTAGATTTTCCACCCATTCATTTGTTTCTTTTGATAAATTATTCATAAATAAGACATTTAGGATTTTCTCCAAGTCAGGGTTTTTCCTCAGAGACAGGTATTTGCAATTTGAAAATGTGATTAGTAATACACCAAACATACCAAAGCAGGATTTAAGAAGAGTCAAGCAGAAGAACATGGAAAACTTGGTCACTGATTATATTGTAAAATGCATAGGACACTACTGTTTGCTTCTTTCTCAAACATTTTCTCCATATATTCATCTAACATAAATCTAATTTTATTGTAATTAACATACAAGAGAGAAATCCTTAATTATAAAAACAGTAGAATTTGAAAACCTGAGCTTGAATGAGTGTATGTACCACATTTAATTGGCATTGGCTTAAAGGAATCTGGTGGCTACTGAAGAATTAGCTGTCACAGTAAATCAAGAGAAAAATAAAGACACCTGCCAGGAATAGGGCTCAGTTCTGATTTATCCAAAGACATAATATGCTCCCAATTTAGCAGGCAAGAAAATACAGTCAGGTGGGAGCTGTTATCTAACACATTTGGGCAGATTAGGAAAGGTTGATCCAAGATTACATCTGTAATTCAGTGTGCTGCAGAAACTGCAGCGTGCCTTCACTATACAAGAAATTAAGTGAATTCTAGAACCAAGAATGTGGTATTTAAATATTGCCTGTGTTCAGTCTAGCAGGAAAATATCAAGGAATCCAGCTCAAAACCAATTGTTTGAAAATCAGAATAAAGCTTTATTTGCTTTAACAAAAAGTGAATTCCCTTTAGTTAACTGAACTCTTGCTAATATCCATGATGGTTTCTTTATAGCAACAAGGAAGCAGTTTGCCACTAATTTCACATTCCTGATTTCATATAGAAAAACATCTATAAAAGTTAAATGAAAGTATGCATATCTATAAATGCCACAGAATAGTTTCTAAAAACCAATAAACAGCATGAACCTGAATATTGCACTCTGAATATACAACACCATAATCTACTATCAACCATTTAAAGGTTTGTTCTCACCAGATCTAAAAATGTATTGGCTGTAAGACTAATTCCGTATGCTAGAATAAACTCATGTCCAAACAGTGTTTAGATTTAAATGTAACTGAAAAGTTCCACAATTAAGTTGGATTAGACTTGTTTGCATAAAACTATCACAGAATTCAAAGAAGCACATCAACAGGAAAATACTTCATGCCTGAGCCTATATACCCAGATCCCACCTGTGCAAATATTTATTTACTAAAATCACATTGTACATTTTAGAGGTATGTTTGCTATGTCCAAATTTTTGTATAATTGTGATGTGGGAAGTAGATTTTTTTACCATTTCCCCAAAACTGTTTTCATGTAAAATTCAGACTTTTCATTTGTGATGACGATGATGATGAGATTATGCATTCAACCGTGTCCGACTCTTGGCGATTCTATGGGCCAGGTCTCTCCACTTCTCATTTCTATTGTTATAGCCTACCGTAGACCAGTTCTAACTTCAATGAACAAAGTCCTCAAATTTTTGAAATGCATAATTCTATAGGGCACATTTTGTGTAGATGTGCCTCTTTATATGAAAGAATCTTAATAAACTGATGCAAGCCTTAACAGACATCTTTACTGAGTCAATGGAATTCAACTTTAGAAAAATAATATATTACTATTTTCCATACAGTGTTTCATTATATGTTTAGCTAAATTAGTTAAAGATCTAATGAGCTCATTTACATGTTGTGCAAATCTTAGCTAGGCTTGGTTTATGTTTGGCTAAGTGTGTTGAATGAAGCCCATTTGGTTAGTTTATGACGTATTGTATATACTTTGCAAACTCAGGCAGAAAGTTAATTTAGAAACTGTTAAATACAACCTATGACCAATCTGGAATACACATGCTATTCACCTAACATATCTGCAAATGAGAATCTGATGAAGTTATAGCCAAGACATAGACTCATATATATTCTCCATGAGTTTGTAAAGAATCAAACATTAATGGGATCATTTTCAACAGCAGGGTATTTTCTATTTTCTATTAGTTCTCACTTGCAATCCATCAGTTTTCCAATTTTTCCTTAGTTCTTTCCACCAGCCACTCTGAACAAAAATAGGCAAGTGAGATCTACAGTTAAAAAGTGTGAAGCATTCTTATTAAATTGGGGGTTTTCCCAGTATTTTAAATTCATTCCCCATCTTACAATGTAGGTTGAATCCTTATGATGTTGTTAGGTCCCCAATCCCATATTAGCTCTTTCTACCCACTTTATATCCTTTTGGATTTTTGCTATCATCTTAGGAACACTTACCCCTAAATGCAGGTAATAAAAGGAGTAATGTAGCATGCATTCAAGCCCTAACTTGTTTGGGAAACTATAGTGTTACCATACAACACCATCCTTAGCTAAAGCAGTGGCATTCAAAAGGCTTTTACAATCCATTACTAAACTATGTAGCTGTTAAATTTTTTCCATTTAAAGACCAGAAGTACTACAGTTATTTGTTTAGTATATATACACACTCTACCACATTGAACTCTATCACAGAATTACCTATGTTCTATGATGCTTGGTATGAAAAGAATGGGAAGTTAAGTATATTAACACATTTAACCAAAGGATAACTTTATACAATTACAGACGAGAAAAAAGAATGAAGGAACTATAGCCTAGTAACATTAAGAGGAAATTCTGAATGGCTTTCAGAGTATTTCAAATTCAGTCTTCAAAGATGTTTGGGAACACCCAGAACTACAAACATAGCACCTTTAAGCACTTCCCTTGTCAAAAATACATAATCTTCCAGAATACAAGAATATTGCTGCTGTTCAAGACCCATTTTAATCCATCAATTACTTCCTCACAGATGTAGCACAAAAAAAACCTTCCCAAAAGACTTCAATTCACTTTCTATTGTGGGAGAGAGAGGGAGTAGTCCTTTAATGGAAGTGTTCTGCTCAGTTAGAGGGAGAGGGGGGGAGGGGGGGGAGAGAGAGAGAGACAGAGAGAGAGACAGAGACAGAAATAGAGAGACAGCCATAGTATTCCCCTCTGGCAAGGAGCTTAATGGAATATTTATTGGAAGATGGCGTGGCCAGATGAAACCCTGTACATAAACATTATTACAGGGGAAAGGTGTAGCATTTTTACATGTTATGAAATGTTAATTATTTTCCTGTACCAGTCCAAATAGCAGCAAGCCCTCTAAAGCTGCTATCTAAATTGTATCAATAGAGAAACTTTTGCTAGAGTTAATATTAAGATGAGCCAAGTTCACAATTTCTAACAATATAACCCCAATAACTATAGTCAACAGAATCCAGAGGCTAAAATCTCCACTTTTAAGAATATTTAAAAAGATACATAATTGAATTGCTCTGTTAGTTGTTTCTTTTAAATACTGTAGTAACAATATTTATTTTTATTATATATACACACAGTTCTGCACTTCAAAAATAAAAAAAATTACCTGATGAAACTGAGTTTACTTTGCATAAAAAAACTAATGAGACATCAAAAGCAAGTTTGACCAGCTGCTAACACGCAATTTGATTTTCGGTATTCATGAACTTTAAATGTATGCTTTTAATTGTTTAAACTTTCAGTGAATAGAGGCACTATGATTCTTTTTATATTATATGATGTTTCAAAAGTTCAGCAGCCCAGTCATAAGTTGGTTGTCCACTAAGATTCAAAGATCACTCTCACAGTTACTACCAAGCTCGGTTTCTCCCAATCTATGTGTGTACTTTTGGTTTTTCTTGCCTAAGTGTAAGACTTTACTTTTCTCTACATTGAAATTCATTTTATGAGTTAGGGCTCAGTGTTCAAGTCTGTCAAGATCCATCTCGCCTATCATCTAGGGCAGGGGTGTCAAACTCACATCGTCACGGCAGCATCATGTGACGTATCAGACTTTTTTCCCCTTCACTAAACTGGGCGTGAGCATGGCCAGTGTGTGACATATCCAGCCTGTGGGCCAGGAGTTGACAGCCCTGATATTGGCTATGTTGACAGACCTAGGGTGTTGGCTATTCCTGCCAGCTTAGTATCATCTGGAAATTTTATAAATTCCCCTTCTATTCCTTTATCTCAGTCATTTATGAAGATATTGAAGAGTACTGGGCTTAAGATGAAACCTAGTACCCCACTGCTTACTTCCATCGATGTAAAGGTAGTACCGTTAAGGACTACTCATTGAGTACGGTTTGTCAAGCAGTTACAAATCCATCTGATGGACAGTGTAACACCCTCTTTTTTCTAGCTTACCAAGAAATATTGCCAATAACTCTATTAACATGCAAAGTTATTCTTATATAGAAAGAGGTCATAATTAATTCCCAGTCTACTGTTATGAAAAAAATAATAATCTAAGAGGACTATACTTGTAGCTCTCAGCGGCAAAGCTGCATGGAAAAGCCTGGAAACTTTACACTTTAATTAATTGTGGCATGTTTAATTTTTCAGTGTTGTGGCTAAATGTAATTATGGAGAGTCGCTCAATCATGTTCAGTTCTCAAAGACTGCCTGGACAAGTATCTGCAGTTTTCTTGGCAAACTTTTTCATTTAAATTATATTTAGTCAACTTTAAACTGCAACATATTGTCTTTCCCACTGAACAATTACGGTAACTAAACTACAGTTTAGGATTTAAACTATGAAATTAACTATGGTTAACTTAAGATTCCATGCAATTTTTACTTGCCTGATGATTATACACAATAAAAATTTGAACATATGAGACTACAACTTACTGGGATTTAGCTTCATAAAATTAACCTAAGAATTTGAACCAGATCAACCAAAAACTACATATTGATTAACCATTCTAGAGAAATCACACTATACTTTAAGTTACAAAATGTACATTTTTTTCCTTAACTACCTTTTATCTACTCAAAATTTAGAATCATACATTTATCTGATTTATAAATCAGCATCTTTAGGCGGAATTAAGGGTCTAAATTTTAGGTTTTGTCAAAGAGGAAAGGCATAAGAGTCCTATAATTAGTAGCCTTGAAACTCAAAATGACAAACAGGATGAGAAGGGATAAAATGATCAGAATGAAACACAACAATCTATGTATTATCCATGTTCTGTTTAAGAAGCTAGGACCATATCCAATATGAAATCCTGCTTAGGTAATTGAAAAGAAATGCCAACATTATGTCATGCAGATTATGGTCAGATGAATACATCTGAAAACATCAGCTCGTATGTGGTATGTGGTAACTAAACTTGCAATACAAATCAGAGAACACAGAACAAGAGTATATAAAGAAAACAAGAGATCCAACACTGCCTTGAAAAATGCTGATTGGCGATGGGAAAGTTTGAGAAATAGAGCCGTTTTATGAAGCCTAGAACAGCAGTCGCCAACCAGTGGACTGCGGCCCACCAGTTTTGGTGGACTGCAGAGAAATCTCACCCCCAGAGCACTCCCCCAAAGCAATTAATCCAGACTGCCCCGCTCACATGGCCTGCGGGAACCCTCCCCGCCCACTCACTCCTTACCCAGAAAACTTGCCTGCTAAATTGCTATTTTTCTGACCATCACTTGGTTCTGCTGTGCCAGATTTAGATTAGCTAGGAAGCAGGAAATGGTTGGATTTCCTGCTTTCTAGCTAGTCTTTAAATCTTCGGCTCTGCTTTAAGCAGAGCCGAACCTCCTTTAGGACTGAAGGTTTTATTACTCAGTGCAGACTCACGGCAAGCAAATTTTATGTAACAGACTGAGCTAGCCGATGGCAGATAGATCACTGAATGATTCTGTGAACAACTCAATCTGCCTGCCTGCTTTGCCTGATTTTGGGTAAAAGTTGCTCTTTTTTAATAAAAAATTCAATATTTATATAAATATTTATAATATTTACATACAAGCCATGCCCAGCGAGTCACATGACCACCAAGCCACACCCACAAATTAGACCACGCCAACAGAACTGGTTAGTGGTCCCTGGGATTTAAAATTATGAGTTTGGTGGTCCCTGAGGTCCAAAAGGTTGCCGGCCATTGTATGAGCTTTGGGATTTAGACATAACAGCAAACCACCAATAGCATAAACTAATAGCATATATCATTCAGAAACAAGCTTCAAGTTATTTAGAAAGAAACTTCAAGTTGTTGTTTCAATTCAATTACTCAATGTCAAATACATTATGCAGATCTCCTTTTTATTATAGTTTTATGTTACTTTTTACTAATCACTAGTATTAGTGACTACTAAAAAGTAATAACTGAACAGAATACAGATCTCATGAATTTGGAGAGTATAAAAAGAAATAAGAATGTTCCTGTGTGCTTAGCAGATGACCTTAGTGTGCTATCAGAATACATTACTATATCCTAATATAAATGGGTTTATACTGAATAGCTGAGATAATACTGTAAAACTATTTTGGAACTATGCTGCCTCAGATTTTATCAATGGGAAGTCTTATGAGATCTCCTATGAAAAATATTTCTGCATAGAGGTAGTCCTTGACTTACAACTATTTGTTTAATGACCGTTCAGTTGCAATGGTACTAAAAAAACCAACTTATGATTGTTTTACAGACTTACGACCATTACAGCATCCTCATGGTCAGATGCTTGGCAACCGGTATGTATTTATGATGGTTGCAGTGTCCCACCAAGGTCATGTAATCATTTTTGTGAACTTCTCAACAAAGTCAATGGGGAAGCCAGATTCGCTTAACAACTATGTTACTAACTTAACAATTGCAGTCATTCAATAACTGTGGTAATAAAGGTCAAAAGTTGGGTAAAATTCACTTAACTGTAGCAGAAGAAACTTTGGGTTTAATTGTGGCCATAAGTCAAGGACTGTATTCAAAGTAATAATTGAATTCTTTGTTAAACTCTTTAAATTATTGTATTTTTTAAATGTGCAAAGAGCAGAATAAAGTTCACTGGAGTTGAGTGGCCAAAAAATCAAAATAAATAAATAATTATATTTTTCTTACTTCACTAATCAGAATAGTATCGTTTTGTAACAGGATTTATAGAATTAAAATAGAAAACAATAAAGTATGAGTACTATGGAGCTAAAAGAGTACATAAAATCACCAAATTTTAAAACTGCTTTGCAAAGGCATAAAAAATAGTATTAAAGAGAGTAATTTTTAAAAATATGAAAATACTGAAGCATGCAGTTGTTGGTTTGAAATCCATATTTTTAAAAAAACATTAACCACATTACTTGCTACTTGCTTAAAGCAGTCTAGGGATATTTACTATTTATTATACATAATGCCACACAATTTTACCTCAAAAGCAGTGGTGGGATTCAAATATTTTTACCATCGGTTCAGTGGGCGTGGCTTGGTGGACGTGTTTTGCATATGTGCACACACTTTATGTGTGTGCGTGTGCCAAATGTGCACTTTGCGCAGATGCAGATGCATTCTAACTCACCTCCTGCAAGCCTGCACAATCCCGGTCACTTCAGTAGCTGCCACGCAGCATTCTTCTGTGCCGCGCAAAGCAGCTGCGCTTCAAATTCAAAGGATAAAGGTGAGTATGGGAACTTGGGCGGGCAGGCGGGCCCAACAGCAAAGTGGTGGAGAGAACCGGTTTGGTCTCCACTGCTCATCGCTGCTACCGGCTCTGCAGAACCGGGCCGAACCGGTAGAAAACCACCACTGCTCAAAAGCTGTTGTTTTAGTTTGTTAAAATGAGAAGTTTAAATAATTTCTGAATGAGTGAGATGTGCTTAAATCTACTGAAATTAATTGGATTTTAAAAGTCTCTAACTTTGTTCAGATATATAACTTTGAATATAATCTTGTAACAACCTCACTGTAGTTCTGAACAAAACTTTGTCAAACCTAATAAAGATAATATTAAAAGAAAACACCTAAGTATTCCTTCTCGTATCTATTTTTGCATAAAAAATTGGTTGAGCCAAGTTATGTATTAAAAATAGACACCTGGAAAAAGAGTTCATGTAAATATAATACCACTCTTATTAAAACAAATTCTGCATCACTCACTGCTTTATCACGAGTCAATACCAAATCACGGGTACCAAATACCAAACTCTGTTTTTGGGTGGTCAAATGTTACCAAAAGACAGAGAGCTCTGAAAGATTAAAAACACTTTAATCTGTGTACACTACTATGTCACTGAAAAAGGAAACAGCAGCTCTGTAGCAAGCTGCTGATTAGTACACAACTGATCTTGTTCCGAGTTCTGTATGACTTATTCCCTGACAAATGATGCTAGATTTGCCACTTGATTTCAGACTTTTTCCCATTGTGACAAACCTCCTCTATAAACTAGTTTTCATTGTCATTATTTCTTTTCCATTTTGTTTGCATCTCTTTTACTGACTTCTGCTCATTTAGGTTTAAATTATTATTTAGCTATTTATTTTTCAACCAACAGAAATCCAAATTTATCACCTTGTCATTTCAAAAGAATTGGAAAGAGTCAAGCTTATTTTGGGTAATAAGCAAGAGCTTCGGTACATTTTACAGATTTTAGTGATTCTCAGCTATTATGGTAATTAGTCAACAAGCCCAAAGTTCAAAGCTTTGATGAAATGGTGAGTTCTCCACACATACTTAACACTTCCCCCAAACAGCTGCCTGTATTTTTTGCTACTTACAGAGCAAATGGGCACAGTGAACCCCACTGTGTAGAGGACAGTAGATGTGATGGTACTGTCATGGAACGGGTAGCTGATGCTGTCATCATTACAGAAAAAGCCCCTCTGATACGGCTTTACTTTTGCCAAGTTTAGAACAGCAAGGGGTAAGCCAGCTGTTGGGGGAAAATACATAAAATTAAATGTAGATAAGATGTCATTATATATTTTTCATCAAGTGCAAAGGAAACTACTGAGCTACATGCAAAAGTCAAGAGTTTTCTCCCAGCCAATTTAGCATCATGCAGTGCCCACAGACTCCCGCACCGCAAAGCATCGTATTAATTTGTTCATCATTCATTATCTGATCTCCTCTAAAAGTTAGGCTCAGAACCTCAGGGGTTCCAGCCTCAGCTTATCTAGCAAATGTTTGGTTGAAAAAAAAAATGTCCTTTAATCACTAGCAATTAGACCTACTGAAAGCTGCAAATTGAATTAATAATGCTTAAACATAAAAAAAAATGTAATTTACATAAAGGAAACTTATGTAAGTTATATAAACTTACAAATTACATTATTTGATATGTTTATTTTTGTCAATAAGGTCAAATGGGAGCTATCAGAATAGAAAGTCTGAAACTTGGATAGAACAACAAAAAAGAAAGAGACGGAATGATTATGGAGAACATTTAATCTATTTTTATGATGGAAAGATTTTCAAAGCTTGATCTGTTCAGCTTTCAGAAAGATGGATGCATAGAAAGTTTGCTGAATGTGGACTGTCCCACACACTCTACCAATTAATCCAAATATTAGAGAAACATTTTAAAACAATATGGAATTGTGATTTCTATAAATAGTTTTACTTCTTTTCCTTATACAGCGAAGTTGAAGACTCCTAGATTTCCACCACCCCATAACATCTGGCTAAGAAAAATAATTTCTGCAGCAATCCTATAAATGCCTCTTGAATGGATAAGTACAGAGCATGGAAATATAAGTCACCACCAGCTCCACCTCTGTTTTATGAATACCTGTGCTTAAATTATTAAGATTTATTTCATGGCGTCAGTACTTGCTATAATTATCACAATCTTTATATAACATATTTATGTCATAATACTTTTGTGATTAGCTAATCTAATCCTATTTGAAACAACCTGGTATACATGTACTTCTTTACTCTTGAGGTTTTTATGCAAATATTGGAAATCATGCTGAAATCATTCAAATCATGTACACCAAGCCTACCTGTTACCAAATTTTCTAGATGTTCAGATGCATCTAATATAATGGGGATATTCACACATTAAGCTAACACAGATTCATCGAAGAGAAGGAACAACTTGGCTATACCAGTGCTGAGAGCAGCTTCCAACCCCTTCTTATCTCCAGCTGGTATCCTAGCCACCATTATAATGGCTGGCTAGACATCACCACTGGTTTTCTTTACTAGATTTAAAAACTCCAGTGCAAACAGAGAATGGTCCAATTGGGGATAAAGCCATCCTTTGCAGGGTAGGAGATCAGGCAAATCCAATCCCTTAATATCTAGTAAAAGTTTTCCTTGAGGGAAAAAATAATATTTTGAATCTGGCTCATTTTCTCATACATTAACCATACCAAGCCTTCCAGTTTGGAGACACCCTACATTTAAATATGGAGATATTCCTAAATTACCAGCTAAGTCAAAGTTCTTGAATAATGCACTCGTTTCTTGCTACAGCTGCCACTGCCAGGCAATGAAATGATTCAAAACCAGTTTCCCCACTGTCTCCCAACATCAACATTTCCTTTGTGCCACTCTAGCAAGAGCTAGGTTTTAAAATATACAAATATGTATACAAAAAGATTCATTCTATTATGCATAAAGAGCTGTTCTAGAAAACAGCAGTTAGAAATGAAAGATTCACATCCAGCTAACTGAAGATTACTTAGTCCTACAAATTATTGTAACTTGGACATTTTAGTAATACATACTGGGGGGAAAGCTAGGAAGGACAAATTTGAAATCATTTTAATATTTTTTTTAAAAAATGCCACGAGGTTCCAGAAATGAAGATCATCTGGCAAAGAAGTGTTCTTATTCACATTTGCCCTTCCAGCCAGCCAACAGTTACGAGATCACTTGGAAAGCATTTGTCAAGGAAATTAATGTTTAAAATAGTTTAAAAAATACTCTTGCATTTTCTTTGAATATCAAAATTCTGCAGACATCATTTTTAAAAATATATATGGAATGGATGTGGGAATGTGGGATGGATTGGGAAACACTAGTAAGACCATATTTCTTCTCAGCAGTGTAGGCCAAAACTGTCATTTTGGCATTATTTATTTATATAATCAGTCAACAAGTCTGCGACTCAGAATTATTTTAACCCTTGAAATCTGCAAAACACATCACCAGGCAGGTTGAGAAAAACTTCATTTGAAGAACCTAGAAAAGTCTGTGGACTGTCTGCATCAGTTAACAATGGGGGAAATCCATGATGCCTGGAATTGATGGGGATTGCAAACCAATGCATCTGGGTAACATCACAGTCACAAATGCTGGACTAGATGGCTCATTCAGTTAAACAAACTTAAGGCAGGGTTTCTAGATTTATTCCCTGAAAAGATACTAAACCAGAGGATTAGAACTGCTGTCTGACCAAAACTTTACAGAGCCATTGTTTATAGGTGGGTAAGTAAAACATTCCCTAACTGGGTGATGTTTCCAGTTCAACTTTCTAAAAAGAAAGCAATCAACATTTTGTTGATAGAAATTTGCAGGGATCCAGATGGCCTTTTCAGCCATCTAGAAACCTTACACTAAATCCTCTTCAGTTTTTCTTTAATCTTCCTTATTTCATATAATCTTTTTTTAAAAAGACAAAATTGTCATTGTGGCAAAATTCTTGGGAGGATAGGAAAGGCCAATGCTCAACTGAGACACAGCAGGAGGAAATTATCTGGGGAGCATGGATAATCAATAGACAGACAAGTAGATAAAGTTTCATTCTGAGATAAACATGATCTGGTCCACGAGGCAACAATTCCTAGTGATCAGAGCTTCAACTGTTTAACCAAAAAGCAAACTGCTTCAATTTATAGATACATTCTAAAATTCAAGGAAGGAAGTACAAGGGAGGGGAAGACCAGAGGAAATCCTCAGATTAAAATGCTGAAGTCCACAGGAAAATGTGTGCCAACATGTTCATATCCATAGAGATGAAAAATGTGCTTCCCTTGGCAAAAAAAAGTCAGTTCAGTTCACATTTTTTCATACACTTGTTTACATTAGCAAAATATTTCACTTTAGAGTAAGATTTTAAACACTGAAATGGATATTATACACTGCCAAAATAGCTCAATGTGCTGGTTAACCTAAAATGTTGCTCAATAATTTCTTGCATGTGTAGCGACCCAATACAAATATTCACTGCATGATTCATATTATAATTGTGGCTGTAGTTCAGATCACCTACAGGTGTTATCAAGACTAAAAGGCTAGATAGTTTAAAACATCCAGCAAGGCACAGTTACTCTCAAGGAAACATGGAGTCATTTGCAAACGAGGGTGCAGATCAACTTGCAGATCAAGCTTCCCCACAAACCAGATGAGGCTGTGTCCTACCCTTACCATTACATCAGTCCATAGTTTTCCTAAGTGGTAATGTCAAACCTTCCTTCAAAAAAGAATTTCCCATTTCAAGCAGTGATGGTCCCAGCCGAATGATTACTGTTTTACTCTGCTGTTCTAATGGTGTAGTCTGAGCTGCCATTTGGGAGAGGGTGCATTTGAGTCACTCTATCTCCCATTTTCCCAGTGTGGCAGCAAAAAAACATTACTACAAGGTAGGGCCTAAACACAAACAAACATAAAAAACTTGATAGCTGCTTACTGTAAATAAAAAATGTTGATAACGTAACTTTTTATTGTAGTTACAGAGATGGGGTGGGGAAGGTGAAATAAAGGAGAAAGGAAAAATCATTTTTCATTGGCCAACAAAGAAATACTAATGGGTGAGACACCACTGATCTCATCTATTGGCTAGGTCAGGAAAGATAAATGCTGCTGGGCTATTGGCCTTCAAGTCAACACAGTTGATTTACTTGCAAACATGTCCTTTCCCTTAGTCCAGTATTTTTCAACCTCAGTAATTTTAGGATAGGTGTTAGGGATAACATTGTTTACCCTAACTGGTTTGGGTAAAAATAATAAATATGGTATCATGGTTTGTTAGTTAAAGTGTGTGTAACTTTAACTGCAAGAATGTAATTGAGGGTGTGGTTGTAAAAGCAATATATAAGCGAGGCAAATGCAGCTGCAGCTCGCTCTCTCTAGCTTACTGATCCCTAATTACTGGATGGATTGATGACTGCGTTCTTGTAGGAGTGTTGATTTTTCTCAAGGGAGAGAAGATAAGATTGGACAGATTTATTGTAAATGAACTGACATTGGCTATTCAACACGGACTTTGCAAATAGAGTATCCCAGACAAGACTTGACTGAAATTGATATATGACTAATGGACCGTTTATTTGACTAAGCTATAATTCTTAAATGGAATAAACTATATTTTTGATAGCACAAGCGTATCTGTATTTTTACTGCGTGTTAACTAGAAAACTTATCTCACACATTTACCTGTCTTCCTATCTGACTTAGCTGCACATTCTGTTTAGTTTGTTTTCCTTAACACCCGTTGGGGAATCCAGGCTTAACAATAGGTACCAGAAATTCCACAGTCAGTTGAATTCCACACATCTTAAAGTCACCCAGGATGAAAAACACTGATTTAGTCTTTCTGCATACCTACTGAATATAACAATGAGTTGCTCCATGCTTTGTTTTAATTGTGGAATCAGACATTTTGGGTAATGGAAAGTCTGGTCATTGGGAAATATTCTTGGGCTCGACTGATAATACTGGAGTTTAGAAGAATTTGCATATAGTTTATATGAATTTCCAGAAGAACAGAGCCAATATTATTGTCAATTAAGCACCAAACACCCCCAATAAATCAGTCATCATTCCTGGGCTCTTCCTATGTGCTGGATTCTAAATTCCATAATTCCCAGAGAACACATCTGCAGCATACCACATTAAGTTAGGCTGCACTAAATAATATTTTCCTATATAGACTTCAAACACTAGTAATAGAGTTTCCTTTTCTGTTGTAATTAGAAACAAAAGAGCTTTGCTTTCTGAAATATGTTGATGGTAAACAAAGCAAAAGTCATGCAAGAAAAATGACATTACACCATCGAGATACAGGCAGGAAAAACAGAACAAAAATATTTTTGTTCAAAGTTCCACAAAGCAGTATGCCAATTTCATCAAGCTAGATAGTTAATGAAAGGCAAGAGAACACCCCAACGAATCTGTCTGATGCTGAAATCATGGCATCTGCATTTAACCATATTCTTTAAGGTAAAAGGAGATAACATTTAAATCAGATCTCTTGGATTTTAACAAAATTAAAATATATTATCAATATCCATCATGGTTAAGGTTTCAGTCAAACATTTTGGATATTGATATTTGTAATGTTTCTTGAAATACTGCAGTGTGCCCAGATTGAAAAGGACCTTACTAGTCCAATTTATACAACACAGATTGTTTTTAATCAGGGGTTCTCAAGCTGCATCTTTCTAAAATGATGATTACATTTATGTGACCTCATCGCATGGATAATACTCTGAAGTCTAAGCTTAAATACTGGCAATATTTAAAAAGAAAATTGGAACCCTTTTGTAAGTTGTTTGCATCCCTCCAAGAAATCCCAACCCATAATTTGGGAATAATGTTGATTTTTTAAAAAATAATGTTTATGACATAAACTTTATGGATAAATTGCAGCTGGCTGAAGACATACTACCCACTAAGCTATAAAAGAAGTTAATTATGTCATGGCTTAATCAATGCATGCATCTGGCACTGCTGGAAAAATTATTTTAAATTACTTTGTTGAATTTCTTGTTAATACTAGAACAGAATCAAAACAAAACAAGCTTGTCCTTAAAGTTCATCCGATCAATTAAAAGTTTCACTTACCAATTTTAAAAACCTGTTCTCTGGCTCCAATCAACTTTCCTGAAATATAGTTCATCCAGAAGATATCGCTGGACAGGCAATTATTACTTAGAACGTTAATGAATACATTTTAGCCACTATACTAGTTTCTCTACTATTCATTATTTAGTCATGAAGCTATTACAAATATCAAGTTAACACCTTTTATTTATTCTAACACATTGTTCTCATATATTTTCAGGGAATAGGTCTTCAACCAGGACCAATTTCCTATACAGAAAAGTAATCTATATCACAAAAATACAGATTGGACTTATTCATGACAACACTAATGTAATTTCTCTCACTCTGTATTCATGCACTAGAAGCTTGTGGTTTCCCAGAATATGAATATTTAATATAGTATAATCAAAAAAGAATAAAAATATTTTATAATATTGTAAAGAAGTAATCCAGAATGCCTATAAATGCTAACATCGCAGCATTTCCAAACTACAAAATATAAATAGGCAGGGGAAATTTAGGATTTGATCTCCAAAAGCTGTTTCAGAAGATGAAGGCGTAAAACTTTTAAGCAATATATTAAAGCAGTTGTGTTTTTTCCTGGCAATACTTACAGGTGTTGCAGGCAGGTGTCAGATTCACACTACAACATGAATTTATTAGCTACTGAATCCAAAGCACTGCACAGCCCTATGGCGACTGTAGGAGGGGAATGTACTTCCCCTTCCTTAAAATTATCCTAACGATCTCAAATATTCTCTGAACTTCCCAAGTGTGTAAATGATTTACACCAAGTCAAACATAATATAAACCAACCATATAGACTATGAACAGCTTTTATCTTTGAAGTCAAAACAATATAAGGCTTAACAAATAACTAAACAATAATAAACTGTGCCCTAGGTGTTTAAAACAGCTACGTGGCTGTATAATTCCTGTATTAGCACCCAAAAATATTGCTAAGAGGTTATATACTGTAAAGGAAAATTTGCCAGCTATTCTATAAAAGAAAACAGATCTGTCAGCACCAATGTATATCTTTGCAGACAAGATGCCAACTTGATTCAGCTCCATTAAAAATATATCAAATTACATCCTCACAATGGCTAAAATAAAACTTCCTATGTTAGAAACTATCAACTAGCTCAGTTTTATCTAACTTGGCAGCAATTCTCAAACACTCTAGGCCAAATCTAATTGCTAACACTATTTTATTAGCTAAAATGGGGATTGACCTACCACTGACTCAATGCCAACCCTAAGTATATTTACTGAACAGAAACTTGATCTGAGTTTGTGTAGCTTGGTCATTTCACAACTGCTGCCTTGAAGTGTTATCTGATGAACCAAAAACAAATCATAAGCAATAAGGAGGCTACAGTGGGAGAGAGGGAACAATAGAAATCCATCTCAATGCAGCAGAAAAATAATTCAAAATAACCCAAATTTGTTTAAATGAGGGGGGGGCAGTTTCTATCAATATCAAAGCAGCAGAGTGTGATGAAATCATTCAAAAAGCAATTTAGAGTGTGCTACTTCTCGATAAATCATCGAGCAGGATTTTTCACATGGATTTCAATTATCTGTACTAGAATTCCTATTGGCTAGGGGAATTTTGGGAGTTGAAGTCCACATGTCCTAAAGTTGCCAAGGTTGGGAAACAATGACCAAGAATAAATCCACAAATTAAATCATTTTTATAAATTGATATTCCATATTACAATAGAGTTTACAATAGAGCAATCAGGTGAATATATGTGTCCCAGGATAATGTTTCAGGATCCAATATGGGTTGGTCAACGGGACCAGAGGTTTTGTCTTCAAAAATTGCATTATTAATGAAAAGGCTGTTTCAATCCTTTTTTATAATGTTTGCTATTTTCAGATATTTTAGTTTTGACTCAAAAAATATAATTATACCAAGCTTGCGTTATAAAAAAAAATGGAATTATTTTGAACTTTGTACATAACAACTAACTAATGGTGGAAAATATATAGATTTATTCTTCCACATATGACTCTATGTGGGAAGTAAGCTCAGCCAAGTAAATACAAGTTTTATAAGAGCATTACTGCTTGCTTTAACTCCCAGTGTGGAATACACTACCTAAACATTTTGTAGTATGTGAAGCACCCAATGAAACCAATTCCAAACAGTCCTGTTGGATATTACATGAACCACCCATTCCTTTGGCAGACTTGATTTTCCATAGATTGCAAGACTAAAAACACTTCCAGAATTTATCAGCTCTATCTTTCAAGCTATGTATTAGATTGTGGAATAAACCAAACTTTAGTGCATAGTTTAAGCAGTAAACATGATATATTTTAATAAAAAGAATTTAGACACTGATAAATCCAAAGGTAGCAATATCTCTAACAACAGACAGTAACAATATATCCTGAAAATACTTTAAAATATGAAGGGTAGTTTCATTCTTATACACACAGAGAGACAGATACACAGACTCACCAGATGGCAAGTAACAAACAAAAAGCACATATCAAAAATGGAGTGGATTATATTTTCAAACTTCTTTACTTTTCTTTTTTTCACTTGGGAATTTGGGGAGGGTGATTTCCATTTCTTCTTGGCTAAAGAAATATATTATAATTAAAAATCACATTCACATCTTTAAACACTAGTCCTTATAACAGAGTGAGTGACTGAGAGGGTCTCCCAATCCAGGAGAATAACCAGTTATTCAACTGGCACCTGTTCCTCGAGCAGGAAATTTGAGTCCAGGAGGAACTCCAGATTATGCACCAGGTCTGTCTGGAGCAGTGCGACTCCATCCAAGGCTAAAGATGAAAATATCCCAGATACAAAGGAGCCTCCCATTCACACCACCACGCCACTACATTTTACTAGGATTCAGTTAAAGCCTATTGTACCCCATCCAGACTCCCATAGCCTCCAGGCACTGTGCAAGTGTGTCCGCAGCATCACTTAATTCACTGAGCACACACATATATATATATATAAATGGGCATCACCAGCGTACTGATGATAGCTCATCCAGTGATTTTATGTAGATATTAAAAATTAATGAGAAGAGTCCTGAGCCCTGCAGTACCTCACACAAAAGGGATTGTAGGCTGGACCCCTCATTCCTTATCAACATTGTTTGGGACCAGACTTGAAGGAAGGAAGGAAGGAAGGAAGAGAGCCAGTTTCTCTAGTGTTTAAGGCACCAGGCTAGAAACCAGGATATTGAGTTCTAGTCCTACATTAGACGCATAAAAGTTGACTGGGTGATCTCGGGGAAGTCACTTTATTTCAATCTAACTCGCCACATAGGACTGTTGGGGGGACGACGACAGGAAGAAGGAATATTATGTTTGTTAGATGCCTAGTAGTTATTGGGCCAAAGTCTAACTGAAAGAGCTCCAGGTGATCCATTTCATCCAGAATCTTCTGAAGTTCTAATGCCACCACCTTCTAAACCATCTTCTTCTAAAAAAGCAAGATGGGAGATTGGATGAAAATTGTCAAGAACTGTAGAGTCCAGCAATGGCTTCTTGACAGGGTGCACCCACACCTCCTTAAGCGGGAGTCAAGAACATCTCTTCCACTAAGGAAGAATTCACCATCGTTCAAACCTATTCATATGTCACTTCCAGAGTGGCCTTCACTAACCAGGATCTAATTCCATACTTATCAGCTATGAACAGATTAAGGGCTCTCATCATAACATGTGCCATTTTATTACTATTTTATTTATTTGATTACTAGGGATAATTGAAGAGTTAATCATTACATATCCACTGATTATTTTTCCCACTGTTGATAATGATATCTACCCATAACTAAGTTGGTAGAAATTTTGCTGCAATGAAATATGCTGCCCACATTTGGTTAACTGTTTTTCTCGCAGAAAACAATTGAGTCTATAAGCCATTGTGACTCCTGACATTCAAACACATAGACAAATGCCTAAAACCAACTGATTACAGACAATCCTCGACTTACAACCATTTATTTAGCAACTGTCTGAAGTTACAATAGCACTGAAAAAAGTTATTTATGACAGTTCTCACACTTATGACCATCACAGCATTCCCGAAGTCATGTGGTCAAAATTCAGGTACTTGGCAAATGGTATGTACTTACAATGGGTGCAGCATCTTGAGGTCCTGGGATTGTCATTTCCAACTTTCCTAGGGAGCTTCTGAGAAGCAAAGTCAATGGGAGACGCCAGAATCGCTTAAGAACTATGTGATTCATTTAACTGTAGTCATTCACTTAACAGCCGTGGCAAAAAAGGTCATAAAATGGGGGTGTGATTCACTTAACAGATGCCCTGCTAAGCAATGAAAATTTTGGGCTCAATTGTAGTCATAAGTTGAGGACTACTGTATCTTGGACAGAGAGAACTCCTTCAAATTAGACTTGATTCCTGGCAATTACACAGACAAGACTACGCAGTTTTCATAACTGATTTGCCAGCATCATTTTCCTAGGACTGGGAGGGAGTGGCTGCCCAAGGTCACCCAACTGGCTTTTCTGCCTAAGGTAGAAATAGAACTCAGGCTTTCCTGCTTCTAGTCCCAAGCTTTAATCACTTCTTTGTAAACAAAGGGAAAATTATGGCTATAATAATCTTTACGTAGGATAGGTAAGAATTTCCACTAACAAAGGAAGAGCCCATTGTTGTTCTTGGCTGGAACACTACAGATGTGCATGGCCAAACTGTGAGAAATGATGCCATGCCAACCAGGAAACCATAACTTGCCATCTCATTTATAATGAAACAAAAAGAGCTAAATGACACAGGTCTCATGGTTCCTCCTTGGAAAACATTTACATAAGATCCTAAAAGAGGCCTATAAAGATTAGCAAAGTAAAGAGATTTCCTTGTTGCCTGTCAGTAAACAAGGTACATTAATCAATCATAAGAAAATTCTCCTACTTAATGCAACACTTCCCGTAAGGCATGTTGACAGCCTCTTTTTTGGTTTTGATGATATCATTCAGCTAAGAAGAGAACCTAGGAAAAAGAGACACTGAAATCGTAACTACAATAGTGAGAAAGCAGACGGCTTCTAGCAACACGGCTATGATTTTCCTTTTCAGCCAAAGACCCTAAGTCTCAGTGCTTACAGATTTTCTTAGCACTGAAAGGCAAATGCAAATATATATGTATATATGTATATATGTATGGCCTTCGGCTTTGTTCGGGTATTTTCCCACGTCATTGTAGTTGTTCTACAATGACGTGGGAAAATACCCGAACAAAGCCGAAGGCCATACATGTAAGTACCCGCGAAAACTTAAGAAAACATATATGTATATATGTATATATGTATATATGTCAGGAACTACTGGATTTTACACCTGTTAAGAGAATCCCTCTTAAATGACAAATGACAACTCTCTTCAAAGCCAGTGTATGATCAGCTTTGTGAACTTTACAAAATATTATGCATCACTGGGCAGTAAATCAAATATATCATTGGAATGTCCTAAGAAGTCAACTCTTTGCACATTGCAGGATTCCTTACATTAGAAGACTATCCAGCCTCTGAAAAACCTCCAGAGAAAGGGAAAAATCGTTGCATACAGTAACTTATTCCATTAATTGACAGCTCTTTTTTTAAATAGTTCTCCCTAATGTCTAATTTGTATTACATCCTTTTAGTCCCATTAGTTCTGGTCTTATCTTCTGGAGCAAGTGAGAGTAAGTCTGAAGACGTGAAGCCCACTTAAAATAGCTATTATGCCCCCCCTCAACTTTCTCTTCTGCAAGCTAAACATTCCTAGGTCTTTCAACCTTTCCTTGTAGGCTTGGTTTCTAGTACTATTACCATTTTGGTAGTCCTTCTCTAGATTTGCTCCAGGTTATCAACATCTTTTTTAAACTGTGGTGTGCAGAACTGAACACAATATCCAAATGAGGTTGTTTGACCAAGAAACACAAGAAACAAATAATCACTTTCCTTGATCTTGTCATAACACAATAAAACCTCAATGTAATGGACCAATGGGGGAAAAGCAGAATACCCATCACATCCAAATAGCATTCATAAAACAATGAATGGTATCTCACAGATGCATATTTTAATAATTTTATACATGCAGGAAGCAGGAATGGGATTTTTTCCATGCATATTTTTCATATTCCACACATATATACATGACAAATGGAATTTTTACACATGGAAAGAAGCATACAATATATGATCAGATTTTGTCTGTTGCAGCTGACATCCATTAAACTTATCTCTATTTACTATATTTCTTTTTGTTATACTTATCTGATCACAAGCTGTACCTGTGAAGCCTTTAAAAATTTAACACATTTCTTATCCTTGTAATTTTATACCATAAGATCCCAGAAGCTTATGATTCATAGGTTAACAAACATGTTGTCATTCACTCAATGAGGAAAAGGATACTGCATCACTCACCTACAAACAGAGAAATGTCAATTCTCAGTTCTGCATTACATCAGACAGTAGAAGTCATAGATCAAAGCATAGTAACTCGAAAAAGAAAAAAAGAACTCCAGCATTTTCATCTAACCCAGTTTTTCTCAATCTCAGCAACATTAAGATGTGGAGACGTCAACTCGCAGAATTCTGCGAATTGAAATCTACACATCTAATGTTGCTGAGATAGAGAAACATTGGCTTTTCTGAAGTATGTGTTTGTCAGAATGGTAACTTCATATTTTTCCAATAGACATGAAAGAAAATGTATCATGACATAATCTTAATTAAATTCTGCATTTTTACTTGTATGATCTTGTATGAAATCTAGATGAAACGTATGCACTTAAACCCCACAGAACCTCACAGCAGAAACCACACAGAAGACACATTTTGGAGTGCTGCTTCCCGGAATCTTTTTTCCTAAATCTTTTTACAATCTGAATCACCATTTATTGTGCATACATTTGAGTATACAAATTATGGTCTGTCCCAAATGTATTATTTTAATCACTTTATAATTAAGAGCCATATTGATTCAGTTCCAGTTTAGCATTATTTTTGGTACTAGAGTTACATGAAGTAGTCAAACAAATCTGAACAGTTATTGAACTTAAATTACTCACAGCTTTGGAATTAAATACAAATAAAGCCAAATGAAAATCTAATACTTGAACTGCTCTATCAGCTCCATGAGGAAGAAAATTACTTAGAACAATGAAAAGGATATACGTGCTTCAAAAAAAATCTGGAAGTTGCTTCAAAACTTGAATCAGCTTTTCATTAAAGCAGGAATGACTTTTTTCCATCTGAGACTGAAAAAGATTGTTGGTTTAAGAGTCTTATTAGATAAGACAGTTTACATTGCATTACATATGTAATTTATAGTTTCTGAAGCTTACCCAGAAGCTCAAAAGAGGTGTAAGTTTAATTATAAATGCTATAATTTCTTATTTAATTCTATCCATCTATCTATTCATCCATCTATTCATCCATCTAATCTATCCATGTAATCTGTCTGTCTGTCTGTCTGTCTGTCTGTCTGTCTATCTATCTATCTATCTATCTATCTATCTATCTCATTTCCCACTCCCCTTTTGCAGTTGAAATTCTGTAGTTCTACATTTAGGAACTACGACTCTAAATGCTTAGTCAAGGTTTATGTTTTCTTCTCAAAAACTCAGATCAAATTATCTAATCAGCAAAATCTCTCAAGTGGATGACATAGTTATAAAGAGATTACAACTAAAGAAATTATATTCAATGCACAATAATCCTGAATGTCTTATTTTAAACCCCAAATGTATTATTTCTGTAGTCCATATATCATAAATTATGAAACTTTCATTACTGAGATAGAAAATTTCTAACATTTTGAAGCCATGGTGAAAAAAAAACCTGTAAATTGAGAGAAGGGGTTGCAAGTTAATCAAAATTTGGGAGAAATTTCAAATGTATCCAATATTTGTCTTACTCTCTATAGCTCTACATTTATTTTTTATGTTTTATGAACATTCTATGTAGTATCTTCGTTTACGCATCAATGTTTTAGGTTGCCCAACTCCAGAATGACTCTTGATAGCTTCTCAATTAAAAAGAACAGTCTCATATTGGGAAAGAGAGCTGTGCAGAGAAAATAAATAAAGAAGAATGCTCCATCCATCCCTCAACTTCAAAGGGCTTTAACCTTCACTAACCCAAGGCTTGGAGGAAGAGTCAGTTTATTCAATCTTGTTTAAAGAGGAATATGGTGGGGTTATAACCAGAAGATGCTGTTCCAAAGGATAGGTGTACTCCCAGAGGAGGAGTGCTTCCTACTTTAAGTTAGATAACATCTTTGAAACAAGCCTTCTCTGTTAATCAAACAGGAAGGACAGATCCTACATAAAATAGATAGCTCTGATAACTAGGACTTTTAAGACTTTAAAGATAATAATCATACCATTCAATTGCACCTGGAAGCTTACTGGTAACCATTGCAGCTATCAGAACAGGCCTGAAACATGGGCATAGTAAGGTATGCTCATCACTGTTCCTACATTTGAATTTTTGATCAAGTACACATTTTGAGTGATCCTCAAGGAAGCATCGTGTACAGCACATTTCAATATTATACATACAAGATAACCAAGTTATATCTGTCCATACAAAGTCTCCAAATCCAAGAATGGACACAACTGGTGCACACGTCTGCAAGCTGCCACCTGCTTTCAAACAGGTAAGAGAATCCAGGAAAATTCCAGACTTCACAGAGTCCTAGTACAACCCCAATCGAAACCAGAGGTAGAACCTGCAAGAACCACATATCTGCAAGAAACCACTGCCACTTCGCCTTGGTTCAATCCTTCACCCCCATTAAAACTAATTTGGTTAATTCATACAATTATCAGATTTGACATATTCGTACAATGTAAAAGTATAATTTAGTTAGATATCTACAACGGATATCAATCAGGAGCAGATCTATTAGATAAGCAACAATACACAAACACATAAGCAAATAATATACTGAATTAATTATTCCTCCTTTGGTACAAATGGCCATGCTGTTCAGCAGTAGCCATGCATGTTGCTCTAACATCTAGAGTCAGAAAGTACAGAACTACTTGTCCTCTGGTGTAGTGGTCTAGTGTTCTGACACACTACATAAATGTCAACCTATTATATCTTATTACAAACTAATAAAAACTTCAGAGAAGAAAGGAACAGTTAGATTATCTTGTCTTATCTGCATCCATTTCTCCAAAATAAAATATTTCACTGGAAGTTTTTATTCTTTCCAAAAATTTTCAAATGGGAAGGCGGAAAAGGATTTTAAAACGCTGTGTGTTTTTTTCCTGAGTCATTACATAACTAATTCTGCAATGTTATTCAGTATGCTCATCCAAGAAACACCTTCCCGAAACATGAACTATCAGAATGTCCAAAGTCATGCCTAGCTTTGAAATAGTTAGCTTAATTTTACCCCTTCTTAAATCAATTTTAATGTGCTGAAGAAAGGCAATTTCAAAGTATCAGCATTAATCAGCAAAGATCAAGAAAAGGCTAATTTGCAATGTAGAGATAAACTCAATTCTGTTACCTATGTCTTAGATTTGGATCACAGTACTAAATCATTCAGTTACCAATGCTGAGATGCTGATCACCAGCAATTATTTGGACATCATTAAATCAGAACTTTATGAATTCCTTTTAACTTCATTGTTGCTTAAGCCATAATAAAATGCTTAGTGTTTGAGATTTCACAATATATTTGTACTTTTGACTGCAACAGGAAACCATGTCTTTATCTCATCAAGTTAGATCATATAATTTATTAAAGTGTACACTGCATAAACAGTAGTTTATATCTTCTGAAATTGGGTCAACTATATTAGATATTGTTATAGTAAGTTAAGAATTAATACACCTAACATACATGATCTTGCTGTAATCTTTAATCTGTAATCAGATTAAAGATATATTTTAGATATAAGAATCTGATGATACACAGCTTCTGAAGGCCCAATCCTGAAATAACTTTATTCCAATTTCTTTATACAGAGTTGTTAACTTGGAAGAAGAAAGTTTCTTCATCTATTCAGGAACTGTTTAGCAGTAAAATTTGTCAATTCTTTAATTATCTAAAGATAATTATTAACCATATCACCCAACAAAGTATATCCATTAAAAAGTGATTGAGAAAGTTACTATTTGCAGTTGTTATCCTATATTTAAATAGATTTCATAGAAACATTCATTCTTTGCTAAACTTATATGGCATGAGGCTTTCTCATTCTTTCTACAGAAGCAAATTTTCAGTTACTCTAAAGCAATTATTTGATTGGTCCAAAATCCAATTATCTTATATTTAATGGATTTGAAGTGGCATAAATGAAATAAATCTCCATCAAGGTCTCATCTAATAGATTTAAAAAGAGTCTAACAGAGGATGGTGGGCTACCATCACTACACTGCTCTTACCTAAAGTAACACAAATATTTAGCAACAACCAAAACTAATAGTTCACTATTACATTCACTCAAGAAAATGTCAATCTAAAACTAGATGCTTTGCAGTAACAATGTTTAAGGCTAGACAAAGTTAAGCTTATACTTAATTACTATGATCATTCTTCATATTGCAAAAATGAAAAAGAACTGTCAGCAAATAAATATTGGTACAGTATATATATTTTGTAATCCTAATCCTAAAAGCAGCTAGAGTCACCTATAAAAAAATCCATTAAAGGCTGTATTGTAGGACATCAGTATGCAACTTCATCAATGATTTATCCCTTTACATAAAGGCATGTTCATATGAGAGGAAATAAACTGCTTTCTTTCTAAACTCAGTTTTCTAAATGTACATCAATCTTCCCCGTCTGATACCCACCAAATGCAATTGACTTCACCTGATGCTTGATGTGGATCTCAATACACCTGGAGGGCACCAGGTTGAAGAAGCCAGCACAAAATGCAGCTGTGATTTTTCCATCTACCAGCCCATCAAGGGGATTGTGTTTTTTTTTCCAACTCTTTCTTTGTACACCACTCATTCAAGCCATGTGTTATATTAGCCAACTTGAATAAAACCCTGATTTAAGCAGAATTCCAGTGACCAAGTTTATCTAGGAGAGAGATGGGGGTTGGTGCAAAGCTAGCCAGTAAGCAAGCAGATGAACGCAAAGAAAGCAGCGACAACAGCAGAAGCAGACAAACCTAAAAATGAAAAAAATGTTGCATTTATTAACTCTTTTTCAAACCCTTCCCCCAAGCTTTCTTCAGCAAAGCCAGAGATGCAGGGCAAAGACTAGCCTGTCAACATGCAGGGGAAGCAAGCTACCCCAGATGCACATTCGCTGCATAGGTACGTAGAGGCATATATAATAAGAGTGTGGGAGATAAAACCCCCGCCCAGAGAGGAAGCAGAGGAATTGCCTCAAGAGTCAGCCAGGGAAGCCCCCGCAGCCACCACAGGGGCGCGTCGGGTGGGTAAACCGACAAGTGCGCAGCGGTGGCGCATCGCCTGCCTGAGGTGCCCAGGCGCCTCCCCTTCCTCCCCACATCCCCACGCTGCGGAACCCGAGGCATACCTAGGACCACACAGACCACGTCCAGCACCACATAAGGCAGCCGCGTCTTGTCAAACATCTCGAGGCTGAGGTGGTGGTGGCGGTGCCGCCCTCAAGCCAGAGACTCGGTGGGGACCAGAGCGGCGAGCAGGAGAAACGGGCTGGGAGCCCCAGCTCAACCGCCTCCAGCCACAGGGCCAGCCGAGGCGGGCAGGGCGAGGGGGGGGAAGAGACAAAAAACGGGGTAGCCCGAGCGCGCAGCTTCTCCGCCCAACAGCGCCGCCTGACACCCGAAGCGCCGCTACTAATGCGGCTAGCGGGAGGATGGGCCGCGCTTTAAGGAGGGGGAGGGCCCGAAGCCAGGAACGAAGGCGGGCGGGGGAAGGAGCAGACTCCGCCCCCTTTGGCCCGCACCCGCCGCGTGCCCAGAAACCCTCCTCTCGCCGCCCAGTTGTCGAACTGAAGTAGCCCTGCCCCACCAGAGACGTCATAACGATTGGCTCCGCCCACTTCCTGTTTTCTGACACTCGACGCCAAGCGGCTCTCCCGTTCGCTGCGGCGAAGTTCCAAGCACGGACGCGGATCCAGGCCACGCCCTTCTCCCGTTTGGACCGGGTCGCCTTCATTCATTCGCTCCCACGAGCGGCGTCCGGTTGTTTTTTATTTTTTCCTTCTCGCGGTTGGACCGGGTCGCCTTCATTCATTCGCTCCCACGAGCGGCGTCCGGTTGTTTTTTATTTCTTCCTTCTCGCGGTTGGACCGGGTCGCCTTCATTCATTCGCTCCCACGAGCGGCGTCCGGTTTTTTATTTCTTTTCTGGGTTGTTGTTGTTGTTTTGCCCTGCTTGCTGGAAGAAGTCACGAGAAGACACTGATTCTCAATCGCTCCTTTTGCACTTTTAGCTTGTGTTTTCTTAATTACCTTGCTAGATCCGTTTAAACTTGAGAAAGGGCGAGGTGGGGGCGGGGAGGCTTTTCTACGTGGAGGGGGAAACGGAGTAGAAAGTAATTATTACCACATTCTTCCGCGAAATATTTGACAAGCTTAACTTAAACAAGTCTAGGCAGATATAGAAGATCTGGAAAGCTGGGTTAGTCTGTTGCAAAACAAAAACAAAGCCGGGTATTTCAAAATCATTATTATCCTTGTTTGCTCAGAAACTAATCTTACTATGCTCTGTGGGTTTCTCAGGTAAATGAAACCAGAATTGATTTCTAACAATGGTGATGTCAAAATAAATAAATAAACGAAAAATCTTTGGGTGATCGTTCTCCAGCTGTGATAGACTGTAACTCCCATTGGCTTGAGTCAGCAGAGCAAAGCACTTCTGCATTTTAATTGTAAGTGTTGGAAGAAAAATCTAGTCCGGTTCCAAAGACGAGAGAAAAATGCTGGAAATAAAATGGAGGGTGGCTTACAAGGAAAGTAGGTCTCTGTTTATTTAGTTTCTAGAAGCTTCCTTGACAGTAGCATGTTTCTGGGGAGGTTGACAAAATGGCTGAGTGAAGTGGATGGATTTTTATAAGATTCTGGGGTTTGGTGATTGAGATGCTCCAGGGGGTTGTGCAATGTAGAGAGCCTTGTATCTTTTACTATTTCAATGGTGGTGGGTTAATCCTATTGTGTCCTAAAGGTCATGTCCTGTCCTTAGAATTTGGGTGGGGGAATGTAACTTCTTAATCCCATCTGCTCCGGCCATATTGTAAAATAATACTTCAAAGATCTGGAAAAAGATGAAAATGGAATGTTAATTAAGTACTCTTTTTAAAATGTTTAAAATCTCTGTCTTTTATTGTCTAGACTCTAGATCTGAGGGATCATGGAACTGGTTAGAGAACGTGATTCACCCATCTATAATAAAGCTTAATTTTATACAATAGAAAGTTGCATTACAGCTCTGTAGGAGATTGTTCCACAGAGTTGGTTGCATCTGAAGAAATATATTTTGAACAATATCAAAAGATGTGGGGTGGTTTTTTGCATACCTCATGTGATGAATGGATTGTGATTATATAACCTCATGATGCCAGATGAATAATTGTCTTGATAGACCTCTATTATTTTAAGGAACTTTAATTTAAAATATTTATTTGATGATTAAAAACTCATTAAATATTTCACTAATTATTTGAAATTTCCATACTTCTACTAATTGAAACAAAAGTTGTAGAAAAGAACTAACAGATTAACTTGTCTAGCAATAAAACACTTCGTTTGTTACATACTTACTATGGCTCACAATTCATTGAACACTTCCAATCTTGTTCTGGTTTCACAGAGCTCCACCTAACCATGAGTTTCTAGGCATCTGTTAATATGCTTCTTTCCTTACTTGCCAGTGAGTTCTGCCCTAACAAACATATATGAAAAAATCTACAGCTTATTTTAGAGATGTCTCTTTGATTAATGGGGAACTTAATTTTTGATAGATTATATGAAACAAACAAACTTAAGCCAGCAGTGGAGAAACCAGCCAACCCAAAGGATCAGACATATTTTGAAGAAACCATGGAAAATAGGTCATCAGGATTTGCCTATTAACATACCGGTTAAAAGGGACTAAGCTCTAAAGGGATTTTAATTGCAAGCGAGCAACTAAGCTGTGGTAGAAAGGAAGATTAAATTGGAAAGGCCAAATTGAAGAACCCATGACAAATCAAAAGCTTACCAAGTCTCACTTTAATCTGCTAAATCTAAAAAAGAAAAGTTAATAGGTTCATCTGGAAAAAGCTTTAAATCAATATACAGTACAAGTGGTATCAAACCTGTAATGTGAAAATATATTTCTGATAACTGTCTTCTTGAACAGAGTTCCCCAACATTTCCGGCTTTGTGGACCAAGGGGGGGAGAGAGAGGATGGTTTAGCGCTAGTAGTATGTGCGCGTGCATGCTGCTCTATGTGCATGAGTGGCATGCACGTGCTCCTACCGCTCACACAAATGGAGCGTGCACGTACTCGCAAGCCGTTTCCACAGCCCAGAGGTTGGGGATCTCTGTTCTTTAAAACATTTGCTTCACTACTTCAGTCAGAATCTGTGATAACACTATTAGAAATAGTAGTAGCTTTATTATATACTTACAGCTATGAGCACAATAGATATAGAATAAAGCAACTGTTCAAACAATAATACATTGCAGTTACTTATAGCATAATATACAGTCCAAACTTAAGATAACATTCTAAATTATTGTTTACAGTACATTTACAGAGAAATTGAGTTACTAATTACATTTACTAGGTGATTAAACAAATTACTATATACTGGCTTAAAAGGAGATAAGTAAAATAAACTTATGGGTTTGGGATGATAACATGACATAGGTAGTATCAAGTCATTTTTTTCCTCCAATAGTGGTAGAACATGTGAAAATGATAGCTTTAAAAATAAAAACTATTTTAGAGTTTATAGTACATCTTTCCCAGGAAATGAATGATGGAAAAAAGATTGAAGTAATTTTAACTGGAGGAGACTTAATGGACTACAAGGAACAGGAGTAACTGGCCTTTTGCAGCACTAATTAATTTTTCCAATTAATTTTTCACAAGCCAAAAATGAGCTTAAGAGCTTTTGAGCTTTTTAAATAAGCTTTTGAGTTTGACAGTGTTTTGTGCTCTTAAAGAACATTTGGTCCCAGTGACTGACTTAGATTGGATCCTGCAACATTATCCTGGGACATGTATATTGGCCTTTATTCACAGAGGCCAGAATTTGAACAGTATTATTTTGCCAATGTGTTTTTAAGAATGATTTTCATGTATTTATTTGTATCCTAAATTCCCTCTAGCTCAATGTGGCTCTTATGAGAAGATTCATTTTTACCCCAGTAACAACAAACTTGTGGCGGTAGCTGGGCTGACAGAAAGTGACTATCTCAGTGTCATACACTGACTTTCTATGGCTGAGAATCACAGTGGATTTGAATCTTAAATATAGCTTGATGAAAGTATATTTCTTAAAATCTGGCTATCAATATCTGGCAATTACTGCAATGCCAATGGACATCAGAAAGCAATACAATGTGATGCAAACCCAATGGACCCATATTTCACCACATTTCATCTCGTTTACATTGCTAAGGGTTGCTATTCCTAACATTAAATTCTGATGTAGGCATCACTTCCATGCAGTAGATTTAATCTTGTGTAAAGGATACAGCCAAGTCAAATGTATATTTACTTAGAGCCAAACTTAACTGTGTTTAATCATTTTCCTCAAAGGATTACAGCTGGGCTGCTGCCTGCTACTTTGCCATAAATGATGTATAGGGGAAAAAAATGTCAGGACTTGCTCTGGATTTTCATAATGTGTTTACCGTACTACTAAGATGTATTCTAAATTTATTACATGCAAAGGCACGATTATTTCTGTTTTTCTTGAAAATCAAGATTAATCTCTCTCTGTAAAATACAACAAATGTCCACAAAATTATCATTAATTTAAGTATCCTTAGCCACAAAAATGATGACGGCACAAAATGTCATCAAGCCGCAAAACAGAAAGTTACTAGAGATTAATTAGCTTCAATGTACATAATGTTGCAGTCAGACATATCCACTAATTGTCAGAATGATGTGTTTGATACTTAAAAGATTTTGAATTTCCAGGGAAATTCCTATCACCAGTAACAGTTGTGACTAGTTCAAGAGCTTTTCATGAAGGCTGTCACTTTTCCCTTCTTTAGAGTTTTTCATACATAGGTTAAAGGGGAATGTATTTTGAGTCTTTTTAATACTGATTGAAGGCCTTAAAATAGAAACTGCAATTCTTAAATAAGAAGTATGAACAACTACGTTATGCACAGAAAAACCATGCCTGAAGGGAAGATTGGAGATACCAGTTTACTGAAAATACAATGACTTCAGAACCAAATTGATTCATCAAAGCAGAAACGAATTGTCCCAAAGCAAGCAAGAAAATCAAAAGAAATAAGAGGATCTGTATGAATATAGCATAAATGTTGTGTGCCTGCAAAAGGAATATTAGGGTTTGGTTCTTATACTTTAATAGTGTATGTATGTGATTTGAACAGAATAGGTGATAATGCTATTCTTAATTACTTTTAATCCCCCCCTTCCCCCCATTCCTTTAGTCTACTATTGATTGGAAATAATAAAAGACATGCTAGGTAGGTAGGTAGATAAAAGTGCCATCAAGTCTGTGATGACTCTTAGTGACCACATTACTAGATTTTCTTCTAATCTGGTCTTCAGGTCTTCTAATTGTGTACAATTATCATTGTAACTGAGTCCATCCACCTTGATCATCCTACAGTAGTTGTCTCTTACATAAAGCATAACAGATAACAGATAATCAGAGTTGGAAGGAACCTTATAGGTCATCTAGTCCAATCCCTGCCCAAGCAGGAGACCCTACACCATTTCTGACAAATGGCAGTCCAATCTCTTCTTGAAGGTCTCAAGTGATGGCGCTCCCACAACTTCCGAGGGCAAGCTGTTCCATTGGTTGATTGTTCTCACTGTCAGAAAGTTTCTCCTTATTTCCAGGTTAAATCTCTCCTTGTTCAATTTCCATCCATTATTCCTTGTCTGGCCTACAGGCGCTTTGGAAAATAGCTTGAACCCTTCCTCTCTGTGGCAGCCCCTCAAATATTGGAAGACTGCTATCATGTCTCCCCTGGTCCTTCTCTTCACTAGACTAGCCAAGCCCAGTTCCTGTAACTGTTCTTCATGTGCCTTAGTCTCCAGTTCCCTAATCATCCTGGTTGCTCTTCTCTGCACTTTTTCTAGAGTCTCAACATCTTTTTTATAATGTGGTGACCAAAACTGGGTATAGTACTCTAGGTGTGGTCTTACTAAGGCTTTATAGAGTGGTACCTCACTACAGCAACCTTCACAGCAGCTACTTCATTTTTTAAACATATGTATGATTGAGTAATAAATCCTAGACAGGAGTGTCTTTGAAGACCACACAGAAGTTTCTATTAATCTAGAGTGCAGTAGCCAGGTGTTGGCAGATACCATGTTTCCCTGAAAATTTCATCCAATCAGAAAATAAGCCCTAGTATGATTTTTCAGGATGCTCGTAATATAAGTCCTAGCCCCAAAATAAGACAGACGGATGCATTTAGTACCGCATTTCCCTGAAAATAGGTTCTAACTGGAAAATAACCCCTAATATGGCTTTTGTAGCAAAAATTAATATAAGACCCAGCCTTATCTTCTTCAGGGAAACACAGGTACTTGACAAAATATCACATTTTGGCATATCACATCTAATTCTGGGTTTTATTTTTGATTCCTATCAGCATCATAAAGTCCTGGTTTTATTTATTATTTAGATTTATAAGGTTGCCCAACTCACAGAGATTACACAACCAGTTATTTCCCTTATGTGACCTGATCCACCACAGAATTTTAGTTTACTCTCTAGGCTAGGGGTGTCAAACTCACAACCTATGGGCCAGATGTGTCACATGCTGGCCCCGCACGGTTTAACAAACGGGAAAAAAGTCCCAATACCTCACATGATGATGCGAGTTTGACACCCCTGCTCTAGGCTCCTGTCAATTCTTCACTTTAGTTAAAATTTTCAAAGTTTTCAATTCTTCTAAGTTTGTATGAATGCATTTATATTGGCATGACAAAGCTAGCATTGAATCTTCTGATACTATAACAAAACTAGCTAATTAGTTCCCACCAGGCTCAAGGATTTCGCTTGAAAATGTCACCCATGCTTAGAGTTGAGTAATGCACTACCAGTATTCAGGGCAACAGCTCATAGCTAAACAGGTTTTAGCAGACAAGCAAGTCTAGCCATTAAGTGTTTCTTTGGGAATTTCTTGTTCCGCCTTTGGTTATTTAGACTATAATGACCTGACTGTTTTAGGAATTCAAGTTCAGAATAATATTTTAGTTTGGATTACTTTATTATATGAGACCACAGAGGCAGAGCTTAAAAAAAGCATGTGTTCACTGTGACTGCTGATTCTATGGCTTAATTATTAAAATAAAATTGCTAAAATAATTGTTTAAGTATTTTCAATAGTCATAAATGACTCTTTTGCTTTTCTTTACTTTCAATATTTAAGCAATATTTAAGCAATATTTAAGAAATTCAATTTAAGAATTTCCTGGGGGAAATTCATAATAATTCCTCCATCAGAAAGAGGAGGAGGGTTAGAGGCCATGAAGTCATTGCTGACCCTTATGTCAACTACATAGATTGATTTTCTTCCATCAAGGTTTGGTGGAATAATGTGACAAGAATCTTATAGAAAAAACTGCTTGCTGGATGCACCCCAACAAATTTCTCTATGTTTGTGTTCATGCTCTGCTTCTAATCTTATGTACCTACCTTCTTATTTTATCTTCAAAACCTCACCGTGAAGTAGGTTTGACTGAAAGTGAGTGGTTCAGTGACTTATGCGGCTGAAGGACTCAAACTTGTGTTTACTTCCATTCTAGCCCCAAACCTGACCATTAGATCTGAATACAGAATTATGTCTATTCGGTCTTCCTGAAAGGTTATCCTTATATACGAAGTTTCTTTTAACTAAAATGTACTCTCCTGTAAATCCTTAACTATCTTACCCAATTCATCCTGGAGATTAGGAAATGTTGAGCAAAAATACCCAATGACTTTGGTTTTCTTACTATACAGGTCACTTGATAACAAAACACACAGTTTTCATGTGTAAAACACGCTGTGGCAATAACTCCACAGTTGATCTATGGGCATATGATTGCAAATGTTGCACAACGATCGTTTTTTTTTATCATGAGCTTCAATGACACAAAATTATTCCTTTGCAAGCAACTAGCATGGGCTTTTAAAGTAATTTCCTCTTTATAATAAGCTCATTCATTGCATTCATACATCCACATCTGTACAGGAATGTAAAAGTGAGAATTATTTCTGTGGCTGTTCACAGTTGTGCAACTTAATAGATAAGTAGCGGAAACTTCTATTAAAAGTCTACTTTCTTGTTACAAATACCTGTACTACCTTCTGCAGGATTGTTTGAAGTAGACTTCTTCACTTCTAAAAGAGCAACTACCCTTTAAAAAAATGTTTTAGGCAGACCACTGCTTGATAGAATTTTTTTTTATTTTTATATTTTGTCCTCTCAGTGGCATTGTACTTATTCCTGAAGGGGAGGAAAAGGAATAGCTTCTCTTCCCTCTGTTGTTTACAGAAAGATGCTTTAAAACAACATCTCAATAAACCTTACATAATACATGGAATCTACTTAAAAACCTACTACCAAGCAGTCACCGGGCAATTGGGGTGAGTGGACCAGGGTTGATAATTAAGGCAAAATATAACCAAAGAGATGGGTTGGAAATCTAGTCATCACAATCGGTGGGATTCAGCCAGTTCTCACCAGTTTGGGAGAACTGGTTGTCAGCTTTCTGAACAGCTTGGTGAACTGGTTGTTGGAAGAAATCATCAGGGCAGAGAACCAGTTGTTAAATTATTTGAATCCCACCACTGATCACAATGCTGTGTCAGCTGTTGAAGCTGGATTTCACTCACACACACACACACACACACACACGTGTGTATGTTGTGTGTTTGTGTATCTAGAATAGCAGCTGTAGAATTATCAGACATCAAAAATTCTATTGGTGAAGTCCCATAGAACGTGCATAAGAAATATATCATGGCCAAACCATGACATGCCAACAGGATTGTTTTGCGGTAAAATAAAAAGGAGAGAGCAAAGACTGTTACACTAGACTGAGCTGCCTGCAGGAGAGGAAGACTAGAAATGGGATAGCATTACATGGTGTGCCTGCCTGAAATGATTACTTAATTGCAGAATTACTTAATACAGTTCTTTGGTTACAATACTCTATTCCATACAGTATTATAAACAGAGTGACTAACTAATGCACATGTAAATTTCAGAATAAAGGAAGCTAATCATGCAAGATGTCCTAGGAAACAAGCAACACTGTGCAATTGTTCCCTAACATCCCAGAAATGTTAAAAGATCAGTTTCATTTGGTTGTGAGAATAATGACAACTTAACAGCATTTTCAAGCGGAGTTTACAGGTGACCCCTTGACTTACAACGATTGAGTTACTGACCAATTTGAAATTCCAATGGCGCAGGAAAAAGTGACTTACGACTGCTTCTTGCACTTAGGACTGGCAACCAGCATGTATTTACAAGAGTTGAAGCATTCTGGGGTTATGTGATCGCCACTTGCGACCTTCCCATCTGGCTTCTAATAAGCAAAGTCAACGGGAGAAGCTGCATTTCCTTAAGGACCATGTGATTCACTTAACAATTGCAGTGATTTGCTTAACAAACATGGCAAAAAAGGATGTAGATTTGGGTGTGGCTCATTTAACAATTGCCTTGCTTAGCAATGAAAATTCTAATGCCTATTGTGGTCGTAAGTTGAGGACTACTTGTACAAGAAGCAGACAGACAGAAGGCAAGAGATCTCCTGAAAGCACCTTAGAACAGGGGTCTCCAACCTTGGTAACTTTAAGACTTGTGGACTTCAACTCCCAGAGTTCCTCAGCCAGCTGGCTGAGGAACTCTGGGAGTTGAAGTCCACAAGTCTTAAAGTTACCAAGGTTGGAGACCCCTGCCTTAGAATATGCTTCTGTACAGACATTGCACCAACTTTCTGGCCAAGGGCCAAATTTACAGTCCCAAGCCTGAAAATGGATGAATTGATATAAATTATAACAGTTTCATTTAATCTACAATTAAATTAAAAAAAATAGTTAATACTCTTGCTTTTGGTGTATTAAAAATTGCCATTTGGAATCAATTATTGGAGATCTCTGAGGGTCATTTTTAAGGCTTTCAAATCTTGGGCTGCAATTGGAACCATTTCTATATCAAACCATAGTTCGTTCTACATCAAACCATATTTTGCTTAACGATGCTTTGCTGAATAAAACAAAGCACTCTTATACCAGGGTAAGCCAAAACCTTGCATTATGAACTACAACAATTGACTTCATGAACAGCTGAAACCAAACAATTCATATGATAGCTTAGCACAATATGGAAAATAGCCACTCTATCTTACCTGAAGATAGAGGAACAGTAACCAATAAGTCTGATTTAGAAATGGCCAGCTAATAGCCGTAATGCCATTACATAAACAAACAATTCTTTCCTAAGGAAGTTCCTTCACAATGTTTGAGCACAGAGCTCCCAAACCTTATAGCTAGAAGAGGAGTTATAGTTAATGTATATAGAAGACAAAGTATGGAGAAACTTTTTATATAATAATGTGTGACATTCCTTACTTTCAAAATCTTTCACAATAGTAATGTAATCTAATTAAATTACTAGAGTGAGACACAAGAAGTTACATCTTCTGTGACATTCATTGATCATTCTTATATGCCACATTTAACAAGGTAACATTTTTGGATCTAACACATTGAACAAATCTGGGCCTTATGTTTATTTAGCTCAGTGAACATCAGCATCCCACATTGTCGGAACTTAAAAGAAATTATTATTGTCACATTCTCTCTTCTACCGGTAACTTTGGAAAAAGTGATCATTTTAATGGGTGTTCATAGCATATTCTATGCTATAGCTACCATTGGACCAAAATAATGGTAATGAGAATGAACTTCTCTTCACATGATGGCTAGGTGATGTTCTCAAGATACCATAAATAACAAGGACAGAAATAGTCAGAAATAGTATAAATAAAAAAAAATAAGGTGATCTAGCTGAAATGTCTTTTTTCCACATTTTTTCCATATATGTACAGGTGGAGAAATGGAGCAAAAAAATGAAGGGCCTTCATCTGCAGTACCTCCATAGTTTTAAGGTTTTGTTTTGATGTTCAACTTTGAGAACAAGAAAAATATAAATCGTAGACAAAACAGCCATTGCAAAAGTAGTTGGGATAATAGCCAAGATGGATGTCGTCTAGCAAACCAGACTGATCCTGTTTTACTGATGCCTGATACCATGGGTAGCCCCAAAATAAACTAAGCATGTCTGGTGCACATACCCAATCGTACACTAACTCTAAGCTGCATTCACAGATGTCAGACAGAACGTCTTAGCCTTCCTTGGAAATGCCAGAAGTTGAAACTCTGGCATACAAAGCATATGCTCTGTCATTGAATAATGGCACTTCCTGTATGGTTAATTCTTGATTTCTCAGCTGCGGTTCCTCTGCAATTCCATATCTAAATGATTACAATAAATTTGTTGATGGTAATTTAAGAAACAGCACCTCTCAAAATCTTGTGAGAAATAACTTTGGGAAACTAATGTCACTTAAGGTTCCTATCTTTTAATTAGACGGTTCCTGTTTTTGCATTTATTTTTATTCCACTATACAATAGAAGTCAATCATTTTGGCCGGAAGCCTTGTAAACAGAAGTTAGGTTGCAAGATAAATTAGTCAGGATGTAGTAAATCCTTTCCATTAGATAGAAAAGGGTTATTATTTCCCAGCAATAATACGTTCAAGTTCAGAAACTCATACTGAAGCTTTTGCTATTCTTGCTTTTTAAAGGAAAGGGGAGATTATGCATGCCTAATTTTTGTCTTTCCAGATGCAAGTTGAAGGCACAGGACATTGCCAGAAAGAAAGAAAAACATGACTACTTTGCATTAGCTTACTGAATTTGTCTGTAGCTTCATATTCTTAACATCTCCATGATCATCATGAAAAAATATCATTGCTGGAGTTGCTTCCAAACCTACATGTCAGCTTTCATCAAACAAGTTTTTTTTCTTTCCACACTGCTCTCTATTTAGCAAAATATGGGAATCTTCCAGTACTTTTGCAATAATGCCTAAATAAAGAATATTTTAATTAAACTCAGCTTTATCTGGATGGTATGATTCAAGACGTGCTGTATGTATGTTTGCTTTCATACAACATTCAGAGCACAATGTACTAACCACATTTTAGCCTAGTATATTGTGTGGACCAAGCCCATGTATTTAGTTTGTGGTTTAAGTATATTTAAGTACATGAACTCAAGAAAGTGGGTTAATTCAGTAAACCATAGTTTAACTTAACCATGGGTAAATGTACTGTGAGAATTCAGCCTGCATACACAACGAAGCAATAACTCACTCAACATACCAGCTTTCCACATCTACCTGTCATTGTGTTTTATACTGAATGTTATATTCTTTATAGTTTCTTTACTCAGGTAAATTCCAGCGTAATCTGGAATTTCACTCTTTGTAATTACAAATAGCAACCTTCTCTAATATATTGAGGTATTTTAAAAATATTAAGCCACTTGGGCCACTTGAGATAATTTGTGACCTAGGATGACTGTCCAATCTTAATTTGAAGAGTGTTTCAGCAAGATCAAAATGTGTGAAGTCTGAAATAGGAATGCAATCTAATAAGTTAGCACTCTAGGACGGTGTTTGTCAACCTTGGCAGATTTAAGATTGTGGCCTTCAAATTCCAGAATTCCCCATCCAGCATTGCTGGCTGAGAAATTCTAGAAGCCAAGGTTGAGAAACATTGCTCTAAATCAAGAGCCAGGACTCAGGTCTAACAAGCCAGATCAAAACCACAAGAATATACCAAAACTCCTTTTAGAATTTGTTGTTCAAGGAAGCTTCTACTGAGGTAGAAAGCTGTATTATATTATTATCTGGTTAGGAGGAGCTAGCAGTGGGGATAAAGTAGTCTAAAGAAAGACTGGCAATGTGTAGTTCTCCAGCTTGTTGACCTCTAGTTCTAGCATTCTCAATATGACCAGTGGAAAGCGTACAGCCAAATATGAACCTAGATAATTATGACAAAAGCTGTAATCAAACAAGTGTAATGTACAAACCAACCAATGTGTATACTTAGATGTGCAACCACGATATTTGAAATTTGACTGGATTATATTCTGTCTTTAGCTGTAGTAGTAATAAAGGCAAGAGATATTTTGGCATCCAGAGACTTATTTCTAGAAAAGCCAAATTTTTATCCTGCAAATAGCGCAGCAGTTTGTGTGTGTGTGTTTGTGTGTGTGTGTGTGTGTGTGTGAGCTGAATGTCAAAAAATGATTGTTTCTTTCCTTTTTGTCTTCTGCAAGTCAAATACAGTATTCCAGCAATTTTTTCAAATCCTCATAATGACCCCGTACGCTTCTAGTGTTTTGGAACTTTTCTGTGACAAGATAAATATTCAATAAATCATCCCAATCCATCTGCATACCAGGCACCACATCTGTGGCTCTTGGAAGCAGAATCGGTCTTTTGTCCAGATGGTCCTTGGCCTCCTAATATTGCTTCCAAGGTTTGCAAGACTTTGTGCTAACTTCAGATGATGCATCTCCAGCTGACAGAAGCAACATGTAGTGTAATCGTAGAAAATCCCCGTTCACTCTCTCTCAATGTCTGAAGCTGATAAAAATAAAACTGGAAACAGGGATGACATAATGACCTATTAATATACTGTTGCTGCTGAACAAACCAGAAGAGATGAAGCATATCAAAATTAAGGTGGGTGAAAAGAGATTATTAGTTTTGTGATTTTTTGCATAGTTCCAAAATACTGCTATTCGTGTGCTTTTGTAAATTCTTTAAGCATGTATTCGTTTTAAATAACTTAATGCCAAGAATTAATGTTCTTATATATCTTTTTTTTAATGCAAATTTTTTGAAACAAAATCCACAAGGTTTTTTCTTTAAAAAACAAAACAAAATCTTTCTGTTGACAATTTAGGCAATTTTAGCTATAATGTGTAAAAAGTTAAACACTAATGAAGATCAGAGGCATCTGTATTCTATTCAGTCCCTAAATTGTGAGTCTCCATGGCCTGCTATTTGCCAACTTTTGACTGGATTCATATGACACAGCCATTGTTTGTTGCACAAGCCAGAAGTTCACACAAGGCACTAAGCTGCAAATTGCGGTTCATTAAAAAAAAAGCTGGATTTATAGAACACAATTAGTCAGAATGAAACAAATCACTTCATGGCTTTGAATGATGTGTGAACGGCTCAAAGTCAGACAAGCTCAAAGTCAGGCAAACATATGGACTACACAACTCGATCAGGGTGAAGCAATAGACGCAATCTACATAGACTTCTATAAAGCCTTTGATTTAGTGGTACACAACAAACTACTACTAAAACTAAAATCTTATGGTATCTTTGGACACCTGCATAACTGGATAAAAGCATTCCTGTCAAACAGACAACAAATGGTCAAAATTGGGAGCATCCTATCAAATTCTGTACCTGTCAACAGTGGTGTCCCCCAAGGCAGTGTTCTAGGACCAACTCTCTTCATACTCTACATAAATGACCTGTGTGATCATATTAAGAACAACTGCGTTCTCTTCGCTGATGATGTAAAGCTATTCAACACCACAGACAATACTGCCACCCTTCAAAAAGACCTTGACCATGTATCAGAATGGTCAAACAAATGGCAACTTCAAATCTCAACAAATAAATGCTCTGTCTTACATATTGGCAAAAAAAATCAGAAAATAAAATACAAGCTGAATAGTCAAGAACTTGCTGATGATCCAAACTGTGTCAAGGATCTTGGAATACTCATCTCTAATGATCTAAGTGCTAGAGCCCACTGTAACTACATAGCCAAAAAGGCATTAAGACTGGTTAACCTAATCCTATGTAGTTTTTTCTCTGGTAATATCACACTACTAACTAGAGCATACAAAACATTTTGCTAGACTAATACTCGAATGCAGCTCATCAGTCTGGAACCCACATTACATATCTGATATTAACACAGTTGAGAAAGTCCAGAAATATTTCACAAGTAGAGTTCTCCACTCCTCTACTCGTTGCAGAATACCATGTCACCAGACTTTAAATTCTAGACCTAGAAAACCTAGAACTACGCTGCCTTCAGTCCGATCTAAGTATAGTATATAAAATTATACATGGCAATGTCCTACCTGTCAATGAATACTTCAGCTTCAACCATAACAATACAAGAGCAAACAATAAATACAAACTCAAGGTTAACCACACCAAACTTGATTGCAGGTAATACGACTTCAGCAACAGATTGGTCAATGTCTGGAATACTTGACTCTGTGGTTTCTTCCCCAAACCCCAAAAACTTTAACCTTAGACTGTCTACTATTGACCTCACCCCTTTCCTAAGAGGTCTGTTGGGGGCGTGCATAAGCGCACCAATGTGCCTACCGTCTCTGTCCTATTGTGTTTTTTTTCCTTATATGTATCCATTTCATGTATACATAACTATGTTTATACTTATACCTGTTATCTTGTAAGTGATTGACAAATCAAGTAAATAAATAAATAAATAAAACTCTATATCTTTATGAGTAAATAAGCATGAGCACATGGTGAGTTTCTAGTAGAAAAGCAAGGTATAATTCTAACATGTACACATAAAACCTCACTTTTTATCAGTGCTTAGAGAAGGGGTGTCAAATTCGATTTCAATGAGGGCCATCTCAAGGTTGTGTTTGACCTCAGGGGGCCGGGCTGGGTGTGGCCGGGATGGGCATGGCCAACTTGATATAACTCATGTCAGGGGTGCCTGCGGTGGCCCAAGCGCTGTGCCAGGGAAAATGGGCTCCCAAGCTTTGTTTTTGGCTGCAATGGCCTCCTGCAACCCTCTGCCAGCAAAAACAGAGCTCAGGAGAGCTGCACATGGCCCTTCCCAAGTTCCTTTCTGCTGACAGAGGCACTGCGGGCGAGTCCTTTGCTGTTTTCAGGGCAGCCCCATGGGCCAGTTCTAAGCACCCCATGGGCCGGATCTGGCCTTGAATTTGACACCCCTGGCTTAGAGGAATTAACACTATAAAATGCAAAACAACAGTAAACAATGATGCAAATTAAAAGCACAAATAACTCCAAAAATACCAGATGAATATTAAAGTCAATAACAAAATTGCTTAAGCACCAGAAACCTTTGCTAATAAAAGTGTATTTCCCTGCCAACAGGACCACCACAAAACTAAGGCTATGTTGACCTCCACTGACGAGCTTTAGATCCTGGGAGACACAATTTCTCTCATTATACTGAGAGTATTTACACCAAGACAAATTCCTTGTGTGTCCAATCACACTTGGCCAATAAAGTATTCTATTCTATTCTATTCTATTCTATTCTATTCTATTCTATTCTATTCTATTCTATTCTATTCTATTCTATTCTACTCTACTCTACTCTACTCTACTCTATTTTTTTTGCCTCCATTAACTCTGCTTCTGAAACAAAGGCTTTTCAGTAGCACCCCTGTGAGGAAATTGGTCTCATCCCAAGCAGTGTAGAATTTTGTAGAACATACCCAGTAATCTGACAAATCCTACCAATGGAACTGTTGTATCAAGGCAATAGCACGACTGCCTGAAACACCACAGCAAATCCTTGATCTGTAGTTTATCATATGGACCAAACAGGATCTTAAGATATATACCTACAACTGACAGCTGCAAATCAACATTTTCCAGAAGAAAACAGTAATTAAAGGAAAGTAAGAAGTGGCAGGTAATCCAGTTCTCAACTTGAACGGAGTCAAGAAACAATTTATTCTTTTACTGAACATTTATGGACTCCATCTGAATTTAGTAGTGCAATATACAAACAATGAATTGAGAAAAACAACCAAATCAGTGTAAGGAATGTGGCCTTGAATGTGCAAAGAACACTGACTCAGGTTGAAACTAGACCAGACTAGAAGCCAGACACTAAACAAAACTTGCACAAAAGTCGAAACCTAGCTACCTAGCTGGAGAGTAAAAGAACTAATGTAAAAAGAGAGGTATATATTGGACCTCACCCCATGTACACACAACTATCTGAATGCCAATTTGCCTTCTCTACTCTCCTCATTTTTTTAAAATGAATTAAATAATGGAATTTGTTGAGTACACGGGAGTAGTTGTGCATGTCTGTTTAAGCACATCCTTGGAGTTGATGAAAACTCATAACTGATTAAGGAGGTTAGCACAAAATTATGCCTGTGCTGTGCTTCGTTTGCTCTTTCAGACTTCTGTACAAGATCCTGGAAGTGTTGGTAACTCAATGAAAGGGGTCCAGGTGTTCCTTGCATAAACTCCTGGCCATTGAAGAAGACTGCATTTCCAACAGCCTCAAGATATCTTATTCTCAAGCTGTTCCCAAGTCATGGAGCATTGAAAGGAGGAGAGATGTTAATATGTATTTCAGTGAGTGGTACAAGGAAGACACTTGCCTTCTTTTTTGTCTTTATTTTTCATGGTGTGTGTATGTGTGTAAAAGACACATACCCCCCCCACACACACACACACTCCCCAGATGCCAACAAGTGGCAAGTGTTACGGCCTCTGTCCATAAATTATGGTATGGTATGGTACCCAATTTGGTGTAGTGGGTAAGGTATAGGCTAGCTAGAAACTAGGAGGGTTTGGGTTCTAGTCCTGCTTTAGGTACAAATAGCACTAGTAACAGCACTTAGAGTTAAATATAGCTTCATAGTGCTTCATACTTCATACTGCACTCTCTGAGCAGTTTACAAAATCAGCATATTACCCTATCAATCTGGGTCCCCATTTTTACCAACCTTGGAAGGATGGAAGGCTGAGTCTGCATTCTAACCACTACACCATCACAACTCATAAAGCCAGCTTCTGAAATCGCACCAAGAAAATTCCAGAGACTAGCCCAGGCAGTTGCCAGGAGTCAAAAACTAACTCAAAGGCTTATTATGATATATGGTATCATATGCAGTATGGTATGCTAAATGGTATGGCATTATATAATAATAAAGCATTGTAGGGCTGCAGATATCCATCCTCTCAACAATGGCTATGGAATCCAAGTGGAACTCTTCTTATAAGGACAATGTTAGATCCTGGTATTTTTGGTTAGATAGCAATAGCAATAGCACTTAGATTTATATACCACTTCACAGTGTTTTACAGCCCCCTCTAAACAGTTTACACAGTCAGCATATTGCCTCCAACAAACTGGGTCCTTATTTTACCGACCTTGGAAGGATGGAAGGGTGAGTCAACCTTGAGTCTGGTGAAATATCAGTATCAGCTGTTTCCAAGAGGCATCAGAAACTGTTGAATCTTCCCTGTAAAAAGAAAGTGTTTGGGTTATTTCTAGTATTCTTAATTCACATCTTCCATTGACCTCTAGGAACAAAGTACTTACAGGATCAAGTCATTTAACATAATTAATCAGTTACTCATTTTGTTGTCCAGTCTTAAACCCTGCTAGATGCTTGCACAGAAGTCACTTAATGTAGATGGCATAAAACAGTACTGTAAGAAGTGTATCAAGATAGTATATGCATCAGTGTGTATATATGTATTTCTGCTTAAATGCAAGCTGCTTTTCCCACAGGACAGACAGAAGAAAAGTGAAATTTGGTTGTCCTAAAGAACAGGTAATTGCAGCATCTCTTTAAAGCACCTTAAATGAATCTGGTTATCAATCACCATCAATTTAGGATGGAGAATATTTAGCTACTTCCTAAGTCATAAGCCAAAATCGAATCAGAAATGCATATAACATTTCTCTCCAGAAGCCTAGAAATACACCCTCTCTTTTTCACTCAGCCTTCTTAGTAGCTGAATCTGATGAGAACACAAGTTTTACAACTGGAAGGCACCAAGGTTTTTTTGGTTTTTTTTAAAGCTTCTGCAGCTTAATCAAAGTTCTCAAAAGACAAGTATATAGAAATGTGTTCCCAACAATTACAGAGTATTTGTTACAAGCTATCAGTCAGAGCCCTTCACAGTGGTAATCCAAAGAGTACACAAAATTTTTTCTTACATATATTTAAAAGGAAAACAGAAACATTAAAATAAATCCACTGCTCTTTCTTCTTCATAGATTTCCACATGCTTTTCACTTCAAACCACATTTTGTAATGAGACACTAAAGCCAACCCCAGGAAGCATAAGCCAGGGGCATTAGACTGTTTGTCTCCATGTTCTGGCAATATATAGAAATGTTAGATGAAATGAGGAATTACACTGGAAATGCATCAATCAAGCTAATTCACTTTCTGTTCCACTTGAAGGATTTCTTGGTGATGGAAGAATAATGCTACGCAATGAAGGCCTAGGTTTCAAAGATTTCTGAAGGCAGAGTTCCAAAGTGAGAAATCAAAAACATATACTGAAATGCCATGACATGCAACAAGTACACACCTTCTAAGTCCAGCTTTTATAAAAGATATCTCATTAGCATTCAGTCTAGAGCAAGGGTCGCCAACCTTTCAGACCTCAGGGACCACCAAATTCATAATTTTAAATCCCACGGACCACTAATATGAATTTTTTTAAAAAGATAAATAGTATTTAGTGCAATATAAAAATGCAAATAATTTTTTGGTGGACCGCCAGTGGTCCATGGACCACTGGTTGATGACTGCTGGTCTAGAAGACGGTTAGACTGATCCTCAAAGCCAGGGCACAATTTATGGAAATGGACAAGCATTCTTCCAGAAGTTTTTTTCAAAGGGCTACATGGGAGAAGAGAGCTTTTTCTCCTTTGATTCTTCCCTGACATGCACAGAATTGGTCCTACAAGGAAGCAGATCCAGATCTTGGTGGCAGATCGAGGATGAGTGGTGGGGAATCAAGCATCCTCTCAAGCAAGTATGTCATTAGGCCTATATGCATGACGTCTGAACATGGTCTGCCTTCTCAGATGGCTTACTCTGCAAGAACAGCTCTGAAGAAGTCATCAGAGATTTTTGTACTATAGATGTGGTCATTTTCATGCCAGAAAATAAGCACAGAGAGGTTGTACCTGAAGGAAATAAAAAGGATGTATACAATGAGCATCCTGGGTACTGTGTTGGCTGCATCCTCCTGATGCTCATGAAAATCCTGCTTACAATAAAAGCACAATCTCCAAGTCAATTAATCACAATGGTGTTTCCAAAGTGTACATCCAAAGCAGTCCCACTATTTTCATACGTTTTCATATTTATTACTTCTCTCCCTGATCAAACTGTAGTTGGTGGAGTCTTATTTATTTCCTTCTTGGTCAACCTGTTGTTGGATAAGTGCTGGAGACAGACAATTGGTACACCATTCCTAAGAGACAGTCCAATTGCCAAGAGAGGTAGAAAAGGAGAGATCTTTAGCAAGATCACTAGGGGAGAATGGGGCTTCCCCACATTTAAGCAAACCTGTTTAGGATGACTATATTGGTTTTTCTCTGCCATTACCCATAAAGTACCAGTAATATGAAGCAAAATAGTTGAGCTGCAGCAAAACTTTTCCTAATGATCTTCTTCATAGCTTTGGAGAAGTTGCAACCCTCAGAAGGCTGGAAGACAGAGGGATACATTGATGGTGTGTATGTATACAGGGTGCTGATGCAGTGCAGATGGGGTTTTTCAAACGTAAAAAGCTACCCATCCTCAAAGTATAAGATTTAACAGCCATGTTGCCGAAAGACAGGTAACACATGTCCAGAGTCAGCAAAAGGTAAGCATAAGTTTGTTCATCCCAGATTCGAGTCAAAATAGTAATTTGAAACCCACCCACCCCCCGAAAAGATACAAAAAATTTCATAACCATACTTTGCACTTTGGGGAGAGGGTTGGTACAGCAATCCAAGTCAACATTTTAAGCTCACTGTACAAATACTGATGACTTTTTAAATTTAAAATGGGACATTTTAAAATGCTGTGCAAAATAGATACAATATATTTCATATTCATCCTGGACCTTCCATGCCAAATCCAAAGAAAATGGACAAAACATTATTTCTCTTTGTGCCACGACATGTAAGAAAACCTCCCTTTCCATCCAGATATTGCAGACCAGAGCTGTCAAACTCCCAGCCCGTAGGCTGGATGTGTCAGGCGCTGGCCACGCCCAAGCCTACTTTAGTGAAGGGGAAATAGTCCTGATATGTCATGTGACGATGCCGTGATGGTGTGAGTTTGATACCCCTGTTGTAGACAATCAGGAATATCACAAAAGATATAGTTTAATGTTAGCAGTATTTCATGATTTAATATGTGCTGCATTTCAACAGTAAAATAATTCAAAACACTCTTCTTAACAGCAGCAATATATAGTTTTCTAATTCAATAAAATCCCTTGTTTATTTGCCCACAGTTTCTTAGATGCTTTTTCCACATAGAAAAAAAATATGATTTATAAAAAAAACTTAATAATTCCCAAATAGTTTCCATTTCTACTTGAAGTTGCAGCAGAAATTCATTCAGTTTCTTCCATTTGCTTTGGTGCTTCATATTCCAAGATGCAGCCTCCATTTTTTTTAAAAAGTTTGTTTGCTATTGCTGAATTTTTAAAAGGCTGCTTTCTCTGGAACACACTAAGATTGAAAGACGTCAGTCTACATATCTACTGCTGCATAACTTTTATCATACTGCAGGGTACAATTTTTATAATACTGTTCAAGGTAACCTTTTGGTACTCCTGCACCTCTTGCAAAGAAAAAACTCTGATTTAAGATTGATTTTCAAATTAAAAATTGTGCCATCAGATTTGCCACTCCTAGAAGAATTATCAAAAAATGGCTGATTAGTGTAAACCATGTCAGCTGATTTTCCCGATGCAAGGAGATGATGTAGATGATGGATGGGTATACAAATACAAAGGCGAGGCCACAGGTTGCTCCAGAATATCTGGAAGAAAACAACAAATGATTATATCTTTATTTTTTCAGGTTACAAGTTCTACATGTTTATCCAGTGACAAGTCCCATGTATAACAAACTATCTAACCAACAACATTTTATTCAGAAACTGCAATCCCACGTAGTATGGTTTAGTATTCTGACCAAGCCCAGAAAATTGGGTTAACTCAGTATCCACAGTTAAACTAATTACGAATAAGCATTGAAGACAGCCATAATGTGGTTGGTTGGTTAGTTAATTGATTTATATTACTATTAAAAAAATTACCTGGTAGCCATCAAGACAAATCTTTTCCAATGTTAAGCAAAATAAACCTTAGTACAGGGGTGTTAAACTGAAGGCTCGGGGGCTGATCAGACCCACAGGGTGCTTAGATCTGGCCCATGGGGAAACACCAAAGGGCTGGCCCATGGTGCCTCTGTCAGCAAGAACAGAGCTCAGTTTTTGCTGGCAGAGGGTTGCAGGAGGATGTGGCAGTCGAAAATGGAGCTTGGGAGCCCATTTTCGCTGGCAAAGTGCTCGGGCCACCACAGGCGCCTCTGACATGAGTGACGTCAAGCTGGCCATGCCTACCCTAGTCACACCCACCCCGCCCCCCCAAAGTCAAACACAATCCTGATGCGGCCCTCAATGAAATCGAGTCTGACACCCCTGCCTTAGTACATGGCCAGATCAGAACAATTATTTCAATGTGCTTCATTACCTTAAAACTTTTACTGCGTGATGGACATCAGAATCACCCCACAAGAAAAGATATTGCTGTGAACACATTATAGCTACTTCTGTTCCTTTTGGTCAGATTCCTTTCTCCATCCCTCCCATTCCTACATTTGACTATTTAATAAAAGTAATTAAACATAAATTGACAATAGAGCTATACAAATTTTGCTTGAGGCAGTAGAGTTTCTGCATAAACAAGTAAAGATTATATTCAGGGTCAGGAAGATTGTGCTACTATAAGACAAAATGAGAACACTGTTCTTGTGTTTTACAAAATGGCAAGATATGTCATAGCCAAGGGAAGGGAACACATTCTTCAAGGCTGCTGAACATATGCAAGTTTTAGGCACACAGTGGACATCTGATGCAACAATTATCACATTTAATTGGAGAAAATGATTCCTTTATCCTTTAATTCAATAGCGTAAATGCTGCCTACCAGCGCTCCCACTGCTGTAGTTTTCTCCAACACCAAAGTGTGCTGCATTAATCAATAGCATTTATTTTGTGTTCAAACAACTTCACAATCATTCTTTTACTACTTCTTGAGTGGGGTGAGGGGAGCAATCACAAAAGCTGGATATCAGAGGCTGTGAGACCGCAGCTTGCATCTGATATGAAGGGCCAGAGAAAATTTCTTCCTCTTTTTTTTTTAATGGTCCTTCATATTTTTATAAAGAACACCAGATGAGTTCATGGCAGAGTGCTTCTTTTGAAGAGAGAAAAGGAACCAATCACAAGCATTCCTTTGTGCATTCGGATGACTGCACAAAATTGCTTAGCCAAGGCTTGCTTATTTAAATTAATTTGCTCTTTGTTCCTGTTGCTCACAATAGAACGAATGGGTGGGAATATGTGGTTGGATGTCCAAGAGGTATTTTTAAAAAAATCAGGATCCAAGATTTTTCACATGGAAAAAGTTCAGCTGAAATTGGAATTGTGACAAAAACAATAGTACGAGGAAGGAGCAATGGGTACATTTTGCCACTTTAAGTCATTAATAAAAGTAATGAAGGTGGGATAAAAACAAATAAATAAAATTGAAAGGAGAAAACACGAGGAGCTTTGAGAATAAAAGGAGATGCAGAAGACATTTATAATAAAAGTTTCCAAACTCTTAAAAAAAATGATTAATAAGACCTTATGTGGGACAAAAATGTTAAACATTCACATGTGCTGTCAGGATTCTGGCAGTAGCCCTAATTAAATCATAAGCTTCTAGCCAAGCTTCAGATCTAAAATGCAGTTTTAAAATGTGGAATTTTGGTAATAGTGTTTGTTGCAAGAGAAAAGAAAATCATGGCAAAGAAAGCTGCCATGAAGGCTCAAGGAAGGCTCATCATACAGCCATTTTTAATATTCATAGCTACTTAGTGGTAGCTGGGGCTTCATTTATTTCATTTGCAAGTTTGGGGTTTTTTTGCTTACAGAAAAAGTAGGAATAATAAAGTGACAAACACTTTGGAATAGAATACAAAGCTTTACATGTGCTATACTAAATACAAATATTTTGTGAGAGAAGTAAATGAGGTCAGATACGGACAGGTAAGCAGTGGCACTCCAGATGTTGCTGAATTACAATTTCCAGCTTCCCTAGAAACATGGCTACAGATATAGCTTCTAATTTAGGA